>NW_022992153.1:0-20000 GCF_902827175.1 Gymnodraco acuticeps | reverse complement strand
TGTGGGGGGGGATCTGTGTGGAGGTGAGGGGGGGGATCTGTGTGGAGGTGTGGGGGCTCTGTGTGGAGGTATGGGGGTGCTCTGTGTGGAGGTGAGGGGGCTCTGTGTGGAGGTGGGGGCGCTCTGTGTGGAGGTGAGGGGGCTCTGTGTGGAGGTGAGGCGGGGGGGATCTGTGTGGAGGTGTGGGGGGGGATCTGTGTGGAGGTGTGGGGGCTCTGTGTGGAGGTGAGGGGGCTCAGTGTGGAGGTGGGGGCGCTCTGTGTGGAGGTGAGGGGGGCTATGTGTGGAGGTGAGGGGGGGATCTGTGGAGGTGAGGGGGGGATCTGTGTGGAGGTGTGGGGGCTCTGTGTGGAGGTGGGGGGCTCTGTGTGGAGGTGGGGTTCTCTGTGTGGAGGTGGGGGGGGGGGCTATGTGTGGAGGTGTGGGGACTCTGTGTGGAGGTGGGGGGCTCTGTGTAGATATGGGGGGGCTCTGTGTGGAGGTGTGGGGCCTGATTCACTAGAGCCTGATTCATTAGAGACTGATTCACTAGAGCCTGATTCACTAGAGCCTGATTCACTAGAGCCTGATTCACTAGAGCCTGATTCATTGGAGCCTGATTCACTAGAGCCCGATTCATTAGAGCCTGATTCACTAGAGCCTGATTCACTAGAGCCTGATTTACTAGAGCCTGATTTATTAGAGCCTGACAGAGCCTGATTCACTAGAGCCTGATTCACTAGAGTCTGATTCACTAGAGCCTGATTCACTAGAGCCTGATTCACTCGAGCCTGATTCACAAGAGCCTGATTCACTAGAGCCTGATTCATTAGAGCCTGACTGACTAGAGCCTGATTCACTAGAGACTGATTCATTAGAGCCTGATTCATTAGAGCCTGATTCACTAGAGCCTGATTCAATAGAGACTGATGCACTAGAGCCTGATTCACTAGAGCCTGATTCACTCGAGCCTGATTCACAAGAGCCTGATTCACTAGAGCCTGATTCATTAGAGCCTGACTGACTAGAGCCTGATTCATTAGAGCCTGATTCACTAGAGCCTGATTCAATAGAGACTGATGCACTAGAGCCATATTCACTAGAGCCTGATTCACTCGATTCTGATTCACAAGATCCTGATTCACTAGAGCCTGATTCACTAGAGCCTGATTCATTAGAGCCTGATTCACTAGAGCCTGATTCTCTAGAGCCTGATTCACTAGAGCCTGATTCATTAGAGCCTGATTCACAAGAGCCTGATTCACTAGGGCCTGACTCACTAGAGCCTGACTCATTAGAGTCTGATTCACTAGAGCCTGATTCACTAGAGCCTGATTCACTAGAGCCTGATTCAATAGAGACTGATGCACTAGAGCCTGATTCACTAGAGCCTGATTCACTCGAGCCTGATTCACAAGAGCCTGATTCACTAGAGCCTGATTCATTAGAGCCTGATTCACTAGAGCCTGACTCACTAGAGCCTGATTCATTAGAGCCTGATTCACCAGAACCTGATTCATTAGAGCCTGATTCATTAGAGCCTGATTCATTAGAGCCTGATTCATTAGAGCCTGATTCACTAGAGCCTGATTCACTAGAGCCTGATTCATTAGAGCCTGATTCATTAGAGCCTGATTCACTAGAGCCTGATTCATTAGAGCCTGATTTACTAGAGCCTGTTTCACTAGAGCCTTATTCACTAGAGCCTGATTCATTAGAGCCTGATTCATTAGAGCATGATTCACCAGAACCTGATTCATTAGAGCCTGATTTACTAGAGCCTGATTCACAAGATCCTGATTCACCAGAACCTGATTCATTAGAGCCTGATTTACTAGAGCCCGATTCACAAGATCCTGATTCACTAGAGCCTGATTCATTAGAGCCTGATTCACAAGAGCCTGATTCACTAGAGCCTGACTCACTAGAGCCTGATTCATTAGAGTCTGATTCACTAGAGCCTGATTCACTAGAGCCTGATTCACTAGAGCCTGATTCACAAGATCCTGATTCACTAGAGCCTGATTCATTAGAGCCTGATTCACAAGAGCCTGATTCACTAGAGCCTGACTCACTAGAGCCTGATTCATTAGAGTCTGATTCACTAGATCCTGATTCACTAGAGCCTGATTCACTAGAGCCTGATTCAATAGAGACTGGTGCACTAGAGCCTGATTCACTAGAGCCTGATTCACTAGAGCCTGATTCAATAGAGACTGATGCACTAGAGCCTGATTCACTAGAGCCTGATTCACTCGAGCCTGATTCACAAGAGCCTGATTCACTAGAGCCTGATTCATTAGAGCCTGATTCACTAGAGCCTGACTCACTAGAGCCTGATTCATTAGAGCCTGATTCACCAGAACCTGATTCATTAGAGCCTGATTCACTAGAGCCTGATTCATTAGAGCCTGATTCATTAGAGCCTGATTCACTAGAGCCTGATTCATTAGAGCCTGATTCACTAGAGCCTGATTCATTAGAGCCTGATTCATTAGAGCCTGATTCATTAGAGCCTGATTCACTAGAGCCTGATTCATTATAGCCTGATTTACTAGAGCCTGATTCACTAGAGCCTGATTCACTAGAGCCTGATTCACTAGAGCCTGATTCACTAGAGCCTGATTCATTAGAGCCTGATTCACTAGAGCCTGATTCACTAGAGCCTGATTCACTAGAGCCTGATTCACTAGAGCCTGATTCACTAGAGCCTGATTCACTAGAGACTGATGCACTAGAGCCTGATTCACTAGAGCCTGATTCACTAGAGCCTGATTCACTAGAGCCTGATTCATTAGAGCCTGATTCACTAGAGTCTGACTCACTAGAGCCTGATTCATTAGAGCCTGATTAACCATAACCTGATTCATTAGAGCCTGATTTACTAGAGCCTGTTTCACTAGAGCCTTATTCACTAGAGCCTGATTCATTAGAGCCTGATTCATTAGAGCCTGATTCACCAGAACCTGATTCATTAGAGCCTGATTTACTAGAGCCTGATTCACTAGAGCCTGATTCACTAGAGCCTGATTCACTAGAGCCTGATTCATTAGAGCCTGACTCACTAGAACCTGATTCATTAGAGCCTGATTAACTAGAACCTGATTTACTAGAGCCTGTTTCACTAGAGCCTTATTCACTAGAGCCTGATTCATTATAGCCTGATTCATTAGAGCCTGATTCACCAGAACCTGATTCATTAGAGCCTGATTTACTAGAGCCTGATTCATTAGAGACTGATTCACTAGAGCCTGATTCACTAGAGCCTGATTCACTAGAGCCTGATTCATTAGAGCCTGATTCACTAGAGCCTGATTCATTAGAGCCTGATTCATAAGAGCCTGATACATTAGAGCCTGACTCACTAGAGCCTGATTCATTAGAGTCTGATTCACTAGATCCTGATTCACTAGAGCCTGATTCACTAGAGCCTGATTCAATAGAGACTGATGCACTAGAGCCTGATTCACTAGAGCCTGATTCACTAGAGCCTGATTCAATAGAGACTGATGCACTAGAGCCTGATTCACTAGAGCCTGATTCACTCGAGCCTGATTCACAAGAGCCTGATTCACTAGAGCCTGATTCATTAGAGCCTGATTCACTAGAGCCTGACTCACTAGAGCCTGATTCATTAGAGCCTGATTCACCAGAACCTGATTCATTAGAGCCTGATTCATTAGAGCCTGATTCATTAGAGCCTGATTCATTAGAGCCTGATTCACTAGAGCCTGATTCATTAGAGCCTGATTCACTAGAGCCTGATTCATTAGAGCCTGATTCATTAGAGCCTGATTCATTAGAGCCTGATTCACTAGAGCCTGATTCATTATAGCCTGATTTACTAGAGCCTGATTCACTAGAGCCTGATTCACTAGAGCCTGATTCACTAGAGCCTGATTCACTAGAGCCTGATTCATTAGAGCCTGATTCACTAGAGCCTGATTCACTAGAGCCTGATTCACTAGAGCCTGATTCACTAGAGCCTGATTCACTAGAGCCTGATTCACTAGAGACTGATGCACTAGAGCCTGATTCACTAGAGCCTGATTCACTAGAGCCTGATTCACTAGAGCCTGATTCATTAGAGCCTGATTCACTAGAGTCTGACTCACTAGAGCCTGATTCATTAGAGCCTGATTAACCATAACCTGATTCATTAGAGCCTGATTTACTAGAGCCTGTTTCACTAGAGCCTTATTCACTAGAGCCTGATTCATTAGAGCCTGATTCATTAGAGCCTGATTCACCAGAACCTGATTCATTAGAGCCTGATTTACTAGAGCCTGATTCACTAGAGCCTGATTCACTAGAGCCTGATTCACTAGAGCCTGATTCATTAGAGCCTGACTCACTAGAACCTGATTCATTAGAGCCTGATTAACTAGAACCTGATTTACTAGAGCCTGTTTCACTAGAGCCTTATTCACTAGAGCCTGATTCATTAGAGCCTGATTCATTAGAGCCTGATTCACCAGAACCTGATTCATTAGAGCCTGATTTACTAGAGCCTGATTCATTAGAGACTGATTCACTAGAGCCTGATTCACTAGAGCCTGATTCACTAGAGCCTGATTCATTAGAGCCTGATTCACTAGAGCCTGATTCATTAGAGCCTGATTCATAAGAGCCTGATACATTAGAGCCTGTTTCATTAGAGACTGAATCACTAGAGCCTGATTCACTAGAGCCTGATTCACTCGAGCCTGATTCACAAGAGCCTGATTCACTAGAGCCTGATTCATTAGAGCCTGATTCACTAGAGCCTGACTCACTAGAGCCTGATTCATTAGAGCCTGATTCACCAGAACCTGATTCATTAGAGCCTGATTCATTAGAGCCTGATTCATTAGAGCCTGATTCATTAGAGCCTGATTCACTAGAGCCTGATTCACTAGAGCCTGATTCATTAGAGCCTGATTCATTAGAGTCTGATTCATTAGAGCCTGATTCACTAGAGCCTGATTCATTAGAGCCTGATTTACTAGAGCCTGTTTCACTAGAGCCTTATTCACTAGAGCCTGATTCATTAGAGCCTGATTCATTAGAGCATGATTCACCAGAACCTGATTCATTAGAGCCTGATTTACTAGAGCCTGATTCACAAGATCCTGATTCACCAGAACCTGATTCATTAGAGCCTGATTTACTAGAGCCTGATTCACAAGATCCTGATTCACTAGAGCCTGATTCATTAGAGCCTGATTCACAAGAGCCTGATTCACTAGAGCCTGACTCACTAGAGCCTGATTCATTAGAGTCTGATTCACTAGAGCCTGATTCACTAGAGCCTGATTCACTAGAGCCTGATTCACAAGATCCTGATTCACTAGAGCCTGATTCATTAGAGCCTGATTCACAAGAGCCTGATTCACTAGAGCCTGACTCACTAGAGCCTGATTCATTAGAGTCTGATTCACTAGATCCTGATTCACTAGAGCCTGATTCACTAGAGCCTGATTCAATAGAGACTGATGCACTAGAGCCTGATTCACTAGAGCCTGATTCACTAGAGCCTGATTCAATAGAGACTGATGCACTAGAGCCTGATTCACTAGAGCCTGATTCACTCGAGCCTGATTCACAAGAGCCTGATTCACTAGAGCCTGATTCATTAGAGCCTGATTCACTAGAGCCTGACTCACTAGAGCCTGATTCATTAGAGCCTGATTCACCAGAACCTGATTCATTAGAGCCTGATTCATTAGAGCCTGATTCATTAGAGCCTGATTCATTAGAGCCTGATTCACTAGAGCCTGATTCATTAGAGCCTGATTCACTAGAGCCTGATTCATTAGAGCCTGATTCATTAGAGCCTGATTCATTAGAGCCTGATTCACTAGAGCCTGATTCATTAGAGCCTGATTTACTAGAGCCTGTTTCACTAGAGCCTGATTCACTAGAGCCTGATTCACTAGAGCCTGATTCACTAGAGCCTGATTCATTAGAGCCTGATTCACTAGAGCCTGATTCATTAGAGTCTGATTCACTAGAGCCTGATTCACTAGAGCAGGGGTGGCCAACCCGCGGCTCTCGAGCCGCATGCGGCTCTTTGCCTAGTTTCATGCGGCTCTTCAGTTCATATCGAATTTTATATGTGTGAGTTTGGGGGAGAGACACTGACTCCTGACTAGTGTTGCATGGTGTACCGATACTTGAAAGGTATACCGCGATACCCTGCCGTTAAAAACGTTACGATTCCTCCGTTTCATTAGTATCGGTACTTTAAGAATGACGGGGGAAAGTACTCCGGTGAGAAAGCGCCGTTTTAATAAGAGCCGTGTGTGTTCAGCGCTCTGCTTCCACTCCCTGCACTGCAGCCGTGCCTGCTGTCCCGCCCCTCTCAAGCACGCTCTAAGTCCCTCCCCTCTCTCGTGCACGCGCTAGCTGCCAGAGCATGTGAGAAAACCAGAAGCATGGCTGCAAGTGGGAGTACAACTGCCGCTGCGCCACGGCTTGTTGAGAAAAAAGACGCCAGAAGCGAAATGTGGAAGTATTTGAGCGATATCTCTGACAGTGAGGGCAAGCCTACGGACACCACGAGGCCCGTCTGTAAGAAATGTATTAATTTTATTTAATACGAATTCTTGTCATTTATTTTATTTATTGTTCTCATTGTTTAAAAGTTTGTGTTATGGTTATGGTTCTGGTGTGAAATAAAGCACAATAATTACATTTAAGACTGTTTCCCTTTTTTTAAGAAAAATAATCGGAATCGCAATTCTTGACTTGGTATCGAAACCAAAATGTTGGTATCGTGACAACACTACTCCTGACAGTTAAACCTGATATTTAGTAGGTCTGTTAAGTGTTGAATGCTGATAATTCTGACGTAATTTGGCTGGTCAAAGTTGTTCGGGCTCGGATAAAATAGCTCCGTTACTTTCGTCCCGTGTTACTTTCGTCCCGGCTCTCCCTACGTGTGTATGTGTGGTGTCAGGTGTCAGTATGAGAGGATGACAGCGCGTCTAATTTTGATGTGGCCCAAGAGCCAATCACAATAATACCTGCGATGCAGTGAACCAATCACCTTTGAGGGGGGGGAAACCTATCGTTGATTAAACACTATCCAGTGTTTCCCCTACCATTGTCTTAGAGGGGCGCTGCCCGCCAACGGAGCCCCGCGCCCCCCCCCCCCCTGGAATTCAAGGTGTTATATATATAATTTAAAAAAAATATATATATATATACCACCAAATTGCAAATAATCTATAACTACTGTCACTTTTCACATTGAACATGTGCTCTTTTATTAAATAAACTAAACGCTTTCATCTTAAGTTGTGGGTTTAGTGTTTTTGACCCTAAGAAACACTGATGCATTAATCAATAACAATAATCCACAGCTCCTCTCTCTGCTCCAGAGGATTTAAAAAATATATCCCAATGCCACAAAAATGCATCAGTGACGTGGTTGAAATCTTGTCTCCAGAAAACAAAAAACTGAAACAAGCGGTATCAGTGACTGTGTGTTTGATGTGGCTCTTTGCAATAACATAGAAAAAATGTGGCTCTTAACCTCTGACTGGTTGGCCACCCCTGCACTAGAGCCTGATTCACTAGAGCCTGATTCAATAGAGACTGATGCACTAGAGCCTGATTCACTAGAGCCTGATTCAATCGAGCCTGATTCACTAGAGCCTGATTCATTAGAGCCTGATTCACTAGAGTCTGACTCACTAGAGCCTGATTCATTAGAGCCTGATTAACCAGAACCTGATTCATTAGAGCCTGATTTACTAGAGCCTGTTTCACTAGAGCCTTATTCACTAGAGCCTGATTCATTAGAGCCTGATTCATTAGAGCCTGATTCACCAGAACCTGATTCATTAGAGCCTGATTTACTAGAGCCTGATTCACTAGAGCCTGATTCACTAGAGCCTGATTCATTAGAGACTGATTCACTAGAGCCTGATTCATTAGAGCCTGATTCACTAGAGCCTGATTCACTAGAGCCTGATTCACTAGAGCCTGATTCACTAGAGCCTGATTCACTAGAGCCTGATTCACTAGAGCCTGATTCACTAGAGCCTGATTCATTAGAGCCTGATTCATTAGAGCCTGATTCACTAGAGCCTTATACATTAGAGCCTGTTTCATTAGAGACTGAATCACTAGAGCCTGATTCATTAGAGCCTGATTCATTAGAGCCTGATTCACTAGAGCCTGATTCATTAGAGCCTGATTCACTAGAGCCTGATTCATTAGAGCCTGATTCACTAGAGCCTGACTCACTAGAACCTGATTCATTAGAGCCTGATTAACTAGAACCTGATTTACTAGAGCCTGTTTCACTAGAGCCTGATTCATTAGAGCCTGATTAACCAGAACCTGATTCATTAGAGCCTGATTTACTAGAGCCTGTTTCACTAGAGCCTTATTCACTAGAGCCTGATTCATTAGAGCCTGATTCATTAGAGCCTGATTCACCAGAACCTGATTCATTAGAGCCTGATTTACTAGAGCCTGATTCACTAGAGCCTGATTCACTAGAGCCTGATTCATTAGAGACTGATTCACTAGAGCCTGATTCATTAGAGCCTGATTCACTAGAGCCTGATTCACTAGAGCCTGATTCACTAGAGCCTGATTCACTAGAGCCTGATTCACTAGAGCCTGATTCACTAGAGCCTGATTCACTAGAGCCTGATTCATTAGAGCCTGATTCATTAGAGCCTGATTCACTAGAGCCTTATACATTAGAGCCTGTTTCATTAGAGACTGAATCACTAGAGCCTGATTCATTAGAGCCTGATTCATTAGAGCCTGATTCACTAGAGCCTGATTCATTAGAGCCTGATTCACTAGAGCCTGATTCATTAGAGCCTGATTCACTAGAGCCTGACTCACTAGAACCTGATTCATTAGAGCCTGATTAACTAGAACCTGATTTACTAGAGCCTGTTTCACTAGAGCCTTATTCACTAGAGCCTGATTCATTAGAGCCTGATTCATTAGAGCCTGATTCACCAGAACCTGATTCATTAGAGCCTGATTTACTAGAGCCTGATTCATTAGAGACTGATTCACTAGAGCCTGATTCACTAGAGCCTGATTCACTAGAGCCTGATTCATTAGAGCCTGATTCACTAGAGCCTGATTCATTAGAGCCTGATTCATAAGAGCCTGATACATTAGAGCCTGTTTCATTAGAGACTGAATCACTAGAGCCTGATTCATTAGAGCCTGATTCATTAGAGCCTGATTCACTAGAGCCTGATTCACTAGAGCCTGATTCACTAGAGCCTGATTCACTAGAGCCTGATTCACTAGAGCCTGATTCACTAGAGCCTGATTCACTAGAGTCTGACTCACTAGAGCCTGATTCATTAGAGCCTGATTAACCAGAACCTGATTCATTAGAGCCTGATTTACTAGAGCCTGTTTCACTAGAGCCTTATTCACTAGAGCCTGATTCATTAGAGCCTGATTCATTAGAGCCTGATTCACCAGAACCTGATTCATTAGAGCCTGATTTACTAGAGCCTGATTCACTAGAGCCTGATTCACTAGAGCCTGATTCATTAGAGACTGATTCACTAGAGCCTGATTCATTAGAGCCTGATTCACTAGAGCCTGATTCACTAGAGCCTGATTCACTAGAGCCTGATTCACTCGAGCCTGATTCACAAGAGCCTGATTCACTAGAGCCTGATTCACTAGAGCCCGATTCACTAGAGCCCGATTCACTAGAGACTGATTCACTAGAGCCTGATTCACTAGAGCCTGATTCACTAGAGCCTGATTGGTAGCTGCTTTTAGCTACACAAACCAAGTCAGTGTGTTGCTGAACTTAGCGGACAAATCAAATCAAATCAAGTTTTATTTATATAGCACATTTATAAAGATTTTTGGTTGAGCCAAAGTGCTGAACATATAATAAAAATATTCTACAGTAGAGACACTTTACAGCAAATACAACAGCACAGATTGTTCAGAATATCAGTATGAGAAAAACGACACCCTCTGTTCTTAGACCCTCTGTCCTTAGACCCTCTGTCCTCAGACCCTCTGTCCTTAGACCCTCTGTCCTTAGACCCTCTGTCCTTAGACCCTCTGTCCTTAGACCTTCACATCGTACAAGGAAAAACTTCCAGAGAAACCCCACAGTTTAAAGGGAACATGGGAGAAACCTCAGGGAGAGCAACAGAGGAGGGATCCCTCTCCCAGGACGGACAGACGTGCAATAGATGCCGTGTGTAAATCCAAGAGATAATACATTTTACAGCATATAGACCGGATGTTAGGAAATGCATGTGTCTGTAATAAGAAGATGAATCCACGAGGATGTCAGCTACAATCCTGTGGAAGCCATCAGGGAAGCAGCATGACGAGACCCAAGGCAGGACCGCAGAGACAGGTTCAGCCACGACCCGAAGTCCACCACTTAATCCAGAACTCAGGATAGAGGATCCAAGACCCAGGACTACAGCAAGAGGATCAGCCTCGACTCCGGATCCCGGCGTAGATATAGATACATAACAAGAACAAAGATTTGGCTGGGTTAATCGGAACAAGAGAATACACAGACACAGACAGAGAGGGGAAAGGTCATTGGATAAAAGTTATTCTTGATAACCCTCTAGAAAGATCTCATGAACTTCCCCACTCAATCTATCAAGACCCGAGTAGTTCTATTAGATAGATAAGAAACAGAGATAGGGAAAAAATGGAGAAAAGTGAAATGATTTGAATCAAAATTGTTACAGCTCAAATGCATTGCAATGACTTTGTTGAAAACTTGAAAGTGAAATGTTAAACTGGAAGAGGAGGAAAAATAGTGAACAAGCTTAATATTTAAAAGAAAAGGTTTAAAAAGGTTATAAACAACATGTATAGCCTCAAAGTCTTGAAATAGCTGAATAAGTTAATAGTTGAATGGTTTATAGCTGAAAGTAGACTAAAGGAGTTGGATATGAAATGTAAGCAGTAGTGAATGAATGCCATCAAACACCTGTGTGTGTAAACCCAGAGATCAAAGGTTACCATGGTGACGACGTTATCAAACACCTGTGTACATGAGCCCAGAGATCAAAGGTTTCCATGGAGATGTGCTGTGAAAGGAGAGCCTTTCCATTGTTCTGAATAAGAGATAAACCTCTTACATTTCCAACTATAGTTTAAAAACTGTAGCTGCTTTCGTAAAATGTCAACGCGTGGAGGATGTCAGGACCATGAGGAGCGCCGGTCTGCTTTTTGTGTACTTTCGGGTCAATAATGTGGCTTTTTGGCAGATGTACTAAAGGTGTGCAGCTGGTGCTCTGAGGACAGATCAGGCTGCACTTACAATGGGCCTTAATGGAGACATGTTGAAAGTTTTAGGAGAGCTTTTCCTACGTTTTTCATGAAAAATGATGTCCAAGGAGTGTAGGGTTTGGGAATTATGGCAGGTTTAAAAAATATATGTTGGGCGAATTTCAAGCACTCCTGCACTCTGTTTTGAGATCAAAGCACTCTAGACTTAACGAGCGGCGCAATACACACTAATGTTAAAATCTGAAGAAGCCCTCTCTTCCAAGCTCCAAAGTTAAATATCTCGAAAAGTCATAGCACACATGTCCTGAAGGAGCTGAACATTTTAATATTTGAATGGTTTCTGTAGCTGAAAGTATGTGGAAGGAGTAGCATTTGGTGCAAGGTGTAGGTAAAAGAGGAGTTGAAGGTTCCTCCCATTGAGTTCCATGTTAAAAAAAGAGTTTAAAAAGCTGAATATTTCAAAAAGTATAACATATTTTGAAAAAGTTGAAAGTTTCCCATCGTGTGCTGAATATTTTGATATTTGAATGATTTCTGTAGCTGAAAGTAGACTGAAGTTATTCGACGGCAAAATATTGGTTGAAATAAGAAGAAGAAGATTAAAGAGAAACAGAAGAACTATAGAAATGCTGTTGCACAGTATTCACACTAATAAATAAGTATGTCGAATACTATTCAGTGTGTGGCTTCACCAGTCACACAGAATTATATATGATACATTGTTAAGTCTGCTCGGTGTGTGGTTGTATTGATGGATCTGATGGATGGTTACTCATTCATTTCTTATGGTGGTAATCTTTGACCGGGAACACCATGGATGTTACAAAGTTGACTAAACCACCCACAATTCAATGAATGTGGTGATTAGCAATTGTATACGTTCAAATGTTTACTGTGGAGGATATCCTCCGGCTTACGTTGCTGCCTTCTTGGCCAGGACAGCATTGTAAATGACATTTTATCTCAATGCTTTCATCTGGTTAAATAAAGCCTCGATGCAATCAAATGAAAAACACAAAAGTTACGAGTGCCGAAAGTAGTAAATCGGTCAGATTTGAGCGGAACACAACAGGAGGGTTACGATGGTGGTGATGTTAAAACCAGTCAGGAAAATCAGTGTGTAAAATACAGAGTCGATGATATTAAGCTTATTAGCCGCTAGACAGTATCTGCTAACGGCTTAAGCTAAGCTAAATGCCGCTGTGGAACTGCGAGAACAGGCAAGAACACGTGAGCTCATTTGAGCTAAGTTGAGCATGCATGGTTTTAGCTAACGTGCATCCCTTTGTGTCCTATATTCTTTCTGCTCTCCAGTAGATATCGGTATCTGCAGCACAGACCGCCTACCTCAGGGTGAGGCTACATAAAGTGTGACACACGCTCATTAATAAATGAGGGAGCTAACTGCTTCTCCCCTGCTTCAGGTCTTTATGCTAAGCTATGCTAAGACATCCAGCTTTTTTCACAACACGCTAACACGGCTAACATCTGCCCGGTGAACAAAGCACAGCACAGGAAGTGTTTCAGAGGGTTTTATTGAGGTTCTGACAGTTTAGTTGGCAGCGATGGTCTGGTCCATCCAGCTGCGCAGCTCGGTGACGCGGGCGTAGACTCCGGGCATGGTGGGGGTGCAGGTACCACTGCCCCAGGACACGATGCCCACCAGAGTCCAGGCTCCAGCCTTCTCACAGACCAGAGGACCACCAGAGTCTCCCTGAGGAAACACAAACACACACAGATTTATATTAATCGGTCCAAAACAATATTGTTAGGTTGCTGCAAATCCAACCCCACAGTGGCGTGTTCCAGTTCCAGCCTCACCATGCAGGACGAGGCTCCGGAGGCTCCGGCGCAGATCATCAGATCGCTGATCTTCCTTCCCCAGAAGCGACGGCACTCATCGTTGGTGAGCAGGGGGAGGGAGGCCTGCTGCAGCAGGGAGGGGGTGTCAGCAGCTGCACAACAAACACAAAAACAAACAAACAACCACCGTCAACAACAACTCAGACTATCTGAACACTCAGTAACAGGATGCTTTACATTCCTGAGCCAAAAGCTAATATTAGCATTCATTCCTGAGCTAAAAGCTAACATTAGCATGAATTCCTGAGCTAAAAGCTAACATTAGCATGAATTCATGAGCTAAAAGCTAACATTAGCATGAATTCCTGAGCTAAAAGCTAACAATAGCATTCATTCCTGAGCCAAAAGCTAACATTAGCATGAATTCCTGAGCTAAAAGCTAACATTAGCATGAATTCCTGAGCTAAAAGCTAACATTAGCATGAACTCCTGAGCTAAAAGCTAACATCAGCATTCATTCCTGAGCTAAAAGCTACCATTAGCATTAATTCCTGAGCTAAAAGCTAACATCAGCATTCATTCCGGAGCTAAAGGCTAACATTAGCATTCACTCCTGAGCTCAAAGCTACAATTAGCATTCATTCCTGAGCTAAAAGCTAACATTAGCATGAATTCCTGAGCTAAAAGCTAACATTAGCATGAATTCCTGAGCTGAAAGCTAACATTAGCATGAACTCCTGAGCTAAAAGCTAACATCAGCATTCATTCCTGAGCTAAAAGCTACCATTAGCATTCATTCCTGAGCTAAAAGCTAACATCAGCATTCATTCCGGAGCTAAAGGCTAACATTAGCATTCATTCCGGAGCTAAAAGCTACCATTAGCATTCATTCCTGAGCTAAAAGCTAACATCAGCATTCATTCCGGAGCTAAAGGCTAACATTAGCATTCATTCCTGAGCTAAAAGCTAACATTAGCATTCAATCCGGAGCTAAAAGCTAACATTAGCATTCACTCCTGAGCTCAAAGCTCATCAAGCTTATACACTTGAACATATGGTGTTTATTATTTTGTGTATGTGTGAACATATGAATGTAAAAAAGTCTCTTGAAAATAAGTGTTCATAATGTTTATATGCATATATTATTACTATCATTATTCATTTGTTTTTTATACATGTGTACATATTTATATATAGTATTTTCCTTTTCTAAAATGGTATTTGAAACTGCTATTGACATGTGCAGAAAACGACCCTATATCTAGTTTGTCCTATATATATGCATTCATTTTTTTCTTACCCTCACTGTTATTTATTTTTCTCCAGTTTTCTTTATTTTTCTTTATTTCTTTGTACTCCTTGATTTCTATAGGATTTTGACGAAATAATGCGAATGTTATATTGATGCCAATGATGATTCACGGGAGGGCTATACTTCCCATAAGCTATGCTTCAGCTCTCCCGCTTCATGCCTAACATTATCTCTGATTGGTTAAGGTTAGCCCCACCCCCTCACCGTTGTAGCGGGTCAGCCCCAGCCGCTCGTCACACACTTCATGCCTAACATTATCTCTGATTGGTTAAGGTTAGCCCCGCCCCCTCACCGTTGTAGCGGGTCAGCCCCCAGCCGCTCGTCACACACTTCATGCCTAACATTATCTCTGATTGGTTAAGGTTAGCCCCGCCCCCTCACCGTTGTAGCGGGTCAGCCCCCAGCCGCTCGTCACACACTTCATGCCTAACATTATCTCTGATTGGTTAAGGTTAGCCCCGCCCCCTCACCGTTGTGGCGGGTCAGCCCCCAGCCGCTCGTCACACACTTCATGCCTAACATTATCTCTGATTGGTTAAGGTTAGCCCCGCCCCCCTCACCGTTGTAGCGGGTCAGCCCCCAGCCGCTCGTCACACACTTCATGCCTAACATTATCTCTGATTGGTTAAGGTTAGCCCCGCCCCCTCACCGTTGTGGCGGGTCAGCCCCCAGCCGCTCGTCACACACTTCATGCCTAACATTATCTCTGATTGGTTAGGGTTAGCCCCGCCCCCTCACCGTTGTAGCGGGTCAGCCCCCAGCCGCTCGTCACACACTTCATGCCTCCGGGGAAGTTGTCTCCGGCCTCGGCGACGCAGACGGGGGACACGTGGACGCTCATCACGGCGGGGGACGCCAGCTTCACCAGCAGGATGTCGTTGTTGATGGTGAAGCCGTTGTAGCTGGGGTGCTTGAACACCTGACAGGAAGTGACATGTTAGAGGACGTCACCACGGCAGGGTCTGGCCTGTGATTGGACGATGTGTTTGCACTCACCTGGCCGACCTTCATCACCTGGATGTCTTCAGCGTTGGAAGAGCGGTCGTGCTCTCCGAGGATCACACGGTGGGACAGCCTGCAAACAGACAAGCAAACAATGAGCAAACAAACAATACGAATAAGCAAGCAACATTAAGAGACACAGAGACAGGAGGACATTCAGAGACAGAGACAGGAGGACATTAAGAGACAGAGACAGGAGGACATTAAGAGACAAATAGACAGGAGGACATTAAGAGACAAATAGACAGGAGGACATTAAGAGACAGGAGGACATTAAGAGACAGAGACAGGAGGACATTAAGAGACAGAGACAGGAGGACATTAAGAGACAGAGACAGGAGGACATTAAGAGACAGAGACAGGAGGACAATAAGAGACAAATAGACAGGAGGACATTAAGAGACAGAGACAGGAGGACATTAAGAGACAGAGACAGGAGGACATTAAGAGACAAATAGACAGGAGGACATTAAGAGACAAATAGACAGGAGGACATTAAGAGACACAGAGACAGGAGGACATTCAGAGACAGAGACAGGAGGACATTAAGAGACAGAGACAGGAGGACATTAAGAGACAAATAGACAGGAGGACATTAAGAGACAAATAGACAGGAGGACATTAAGAGACAGAGACAGGAGGACATTAAGAGACAGAGACAGGAGGACATTAAGAGACAGAGACAGGAGGACATTAAGAGACAGAGACAGGAGGACATTAAGAGACAAATAGACAGGAGGACATTAAGAGACAAATAGACAGGAGGACATTAAGAGACAGAGACAGGAGGACATTAAGAGACAGAGACAGGAGGACATTAAGAGACAGAGACAGGAGGACATTAAGAGACAGAGACAGGAGGACATTAAGAGACAAATAGACAGGAGGACATTAAGAGACAAATAGACAGGAGGACATTAAGAGACAGAGACAGGAGGACATTAAGAGACAGAGACAGGAGGACATTCAGAGACAGAGACAGGAGGACATTAAGAGACAGAGACAGGAGGACATTAAGAGACAAATAGACAGGAGGACATTAAGAGACAAATAGACAGGAGGACATTAGAGACAGAGACAGGAGGACATTAAGAGACAGAGACAGGAGGACATTAAGAGACAAATAGACAGGAGGACATTAAGAGACAAATAGACAGGAGGACATTAAGAGACAAATAGACAGGAGGACATTAAGAGACAGAGACAGGAGGACATTAAGAGACAAATAGACAGGAGGACATTAAGAGACAGAGACAGGAGGACATTAAGAGACAAATAGACAGGAGGACATTAAGAGACAAATAGACAGGAGGACATTAAGAGACAGAGCCAGGAGGACATTAAGAGACAGAGCCAGGAGGACATTAAGAGACAGAGACAGGAGGACATTAAGAGACAAATAGACAGGAGGACATTAAGAGACAGAGACAGGAGGACATTAAGAGACAAATAGACAGGAGGACATTAAGAGACAAATAGACAGGAGGACATTAAGAGACAAATAGACAGGAGGACATTAAGAGACACAGAGACAGGAGGACATTAAGAGACAGGGAGGACATTAAGAGACAGAGACAGGAGGACATTAAGAGACAAATAGACAGGAGGACATTAAGAGACAAATAGACAGGAGGACATTAAGAGACAGAGACAGGAGGACATTAAGAGACAGAGACAGGAGGACATTAAGAGACAAATAGACAGGAGGACATTAAGAGACAAATAGACAGGAGGACATTAAGAGACAAATAGACAGGAGGACATTAAGAGACAGAGACAGGAGGACATTAAGAGACAGGAGGACATTAAGAGACAGAGACAGGAGGACATTAAGAGACAAATAGACAGGAGGACATTAAGAGACAAATAGACAGGAGGACATTAAGAGACAAATAGACAGGAGGACATTAAGAGACAAATAGACAGGAGGACATTAAGAGACAGAGACAGGAGGACATTAAGAGACAAATAGACAGGAGGACATTAAGAGACAAATAGACAGGAGGACATTAAGAGACAGGAGGACATTAAGAGACAAATAGACAGGAGGACATTAAGAGACAGAGACAGGAGGACATTAAGAGACAAATAGACAGGAGGACATTAAGAGACACAGAGACAGGAGGACATTAAGAGACAAATAGACAGGAGGACATTAAGAGACAGACAGGAGGACATTAAGAGACAAAATAGACAGGAGGACATTAAGAGACAAAAAGACAGGAGGACATTAAGAGACAAATAGACAGGAGGACATAAGAAGACAGAGACAGGAGGACATTCAGAGACAAATAGACAGGAGGACATTAAGAGAACAAATAGACAGGAGGACATTAAGAGACAAATAGACAGGAGGACATTAAGAGACACAGAGACAGGAGGACATTAAGAGACAGGAGGACATTAAGAGACAGAGACAGGAGGACATTAAGAGACAAATAGACAGGAGGACATTAAGAGACACAGAGACAGGAGGACATTAAGAGACAGGAGGACATTAAGAGACAGAGACAGGAGGACATTAAGAGACAGAGGGACAGGAAGGACATTAGGACAAATAGACAGGAGGACATTAAGAGACACAGAGACAGGGACATTAAGAGCAGGAGGACATTAAGAGACAGAGACAGGAGGACATTAAGAGACAAATAGACAGGAGGACATTAAGAGACAAATAGACAGGAGGACATTAAGAGACAGAGACAGGAGGACATTAAGAGACAAATAGACAGGAGGACATTAAGAGACAAATAGACAGGAGGACATTAAGAGACAGGAGGACATTAAGAGACAGAGACAGGAGGACATTAAGAGACAGAGACAGGAGGACATTAAGAGACAAATAGACAGGAGGACATTAAGAGACAGAGACAGGAGGACATTAAGAGACAGAGACAGGAGGACATTAAGAGACAAATAGACAGGAGGACATTAAGAGACAAATACAGGAGCATTAAGAGACAAATAGACAGGAGGACATTAAGAGCAGAGACAGGAGGACATTAAGACAAATAGACAGGAGGACATTAAGAGACAAATAGACAGTAGGACATTAAGAGACAGAGCCAGGAGGACATTAAGAGACAGAGACAGGAGGACATTAAGAGACAGGAGGACATTAAGAGACAAATAGACAGGAGGACATTAAGAGACAGAGACAGGAGGACATTAAGAGACAAATAGACAGGAGGACATTAAGAGACAAATAGACAGGAGGACATTAAGAGACAGAGACAGGAGGACATTAAGAGACAAATAGACAGGAGGACATTAAGAGACACAGAGACAGGAGGACATTAAGAGACACATAGACAGGAGGACATTAAGAGACAGGAGGACATTAAGAGACACATAGACAGGAGGACATTAAGAGACACAGAGACAGGAGGACATTAAGAGACAAATAGACAGGAGGATATTAAGAGACACATAGACAGGAGGACATTAAGAGACACATAGACAGGAGGACATTAAGAGACACAGAGACAGGAGGACATTAAGAGACAGAGACAGGACATTAAGAGACAAATAGACAGGAGGACATTAAGAGACACATAGACAGGAGGACATTAAGAGACACATAGACAGGAGGACATTAAGAGACAGAGACAGGAGGACATTAAGAGACACAGAGACAGGAGGACTTTAAGAGACAAATAGACAGGAGGACATTAAGAGACACATAGACAGGAGGACATTAAGAGACACATAGACAGGAGGACATTAAGAGACAGAGACAGGAGGACATTAAGAGACAGAGACAGGAGGACATTAAGAGACAAATAGACAGGAGGACATTAAGAGACAAATAGACAGGAGGACATTAAGAGACAGAGACAGGAGGACATTAAGAGACAAATAGACAGGAGGACATTAAGAGACAGGAGGACATTAAGAGACACATAGACAGGACATTAAGAGACAAATAGACAGGAGGACATTAAGAGACAAATAGACAGGAGGACATTAAGAGACACATAGACAGGAGGACATTAAGAGACAATAGACAGGAGGACATTAAGAGACACAGAGACAGGAGGACATTAAGAGACACAGAGACAGGAGGACATTAAGAGACAAATAGACAGGAGGACATTAAGAGACAAATAGACAGGAGGACATTAAGAGACAAATAGACAGGAGGACATTAAGAGACAAATAGACAGGAGGACATTAAGAGACACAGAGACAGGAGGACATTAAGAGACAAATAGACAGGAGGACATTAAGAGACATAGACAGGAGGACATTAAGAGACAAATAGACAGGAGGACATTAAGAGACACAGAGACAGGAGGACATTAAGAGACAAATAGACAGGAGGACTTAAGAGACACAGAGACAGGAGGACATTAGAGACAAATAGACAGGAGGACATTAAAGACACATAGACAGGAGGACATTAAGAGACACAAGAGACAGGAGGACATTAAGAGACAGAGACAGGAGGACATTAAGAGACAAATAGACAGGAGGACATTAAGAGACAGAGACAGGAGGACATTAAGAGACAAATAGACAGGAGGATATTAAGAGACAAATAGACAGGAGGACATTAAGAGACAGGAGGACATTAAGAGACACATAGACAGGACATTAAGAGACAAATAGACAGGACATTAAGAGACAAATAGACAGGAGGACATTA
>NW_022992152.1:1170607-1192619 GCF_902827175.1 Gymnodraco acuticeps | reverse complement strand
TTGTCGCTTCCGGCTTCCAGCTCACAGACAAACAGCGCTTTACTACGAGCTGCAGCACTCATGACAACAGAAACCTCCCCACAAAGTATGAGAGCAAGCTGCGAGAGCATTTCACTGCTCGATACGACAAGCTTTGAAGTTTTCGTGTAATAAACAGAGCGAAACCCCTCCCGGGAAACCAAACTACATTTTGAAATCTTCTTCTTCTTTTTTAGAGGAGGCTTTTTTTGGGTGAAAAGGTGAAAAATCGGGTGGGAAAAGCACCGGCGGCAGCGTCGAAGAAGTTCGTTTTTTTTGGAAGAAACCAAGAACACCACAGAAGAAGAGCACATTAAGTTGTTGTAGTGCACACAGGGTAGCGTATTCTTATGAGTCGCGTTAAAAGTGTCAGGCACAGACAGAGAAGAGTCATCCTCGGGATTATAGCTGCTGGCATCTGGCTGTAATATCACTCAGACCAATAAAAGTGTCCCGGAGAAGCCTTGGAGAGGACGGGACCTCGGGGAGGTAAGACAACCAGGGCCTGCTCATTTCATTTCTGGAGATAATTGCTGTTCCAGAGAGGTTATGACACTTTAATACCACCTCCTCTTGTGTAGATGGAGAGGTTAGAGTGAAAGTTGTCAGGATTAGGCCTAGTCATCCATCCAGAGAGTATGGAAATGTTGACTATTTAAGTATTGTTTCCATTTAAAATGTGTCTATAGTACTCAATCAGTATTAAGTCCTATTGTGCCAAATTCATTTGCTTATTAATACATATGTTGTTGTTATAAATGCTTCAATCTTCAAATAACCACTGCTTAACAATGCACTAATACTGAATACTCATTTTAAAGCATCATATAGTTTAGAATTCAATAGACTTGGACAGGATTGTATGGCACCTGAATTCAGTATTAAATCCATTTATTACAGCAGGATCAATTCAAATACCTTAACAAATCAATTTATGTTTCGCTCTCAACAACTCTAGGCTATTCAACAAAAATACATGCAAAAAAATCCTGAAATCTAAATACTTGAAACTACTTAATTTTTTTCTTCAGGTTTTACATAAATGTGCTCTTCAGCTACCTCCTGAATGCTTTGCACATCACTATTTAAAGACAGCTGGAGGAGACAACACGTGTCAGACTTAATGAATTATTCTACCAGCTTTCAACCATGACCCAAAATGTACTTAGAGAACCCAGCACTTTTCATTATGTTAGCATTAGTTAAACAGAATACGTTTAAATAGAGGTTACTTTTAGGACTGCAGCTAATTATTATTTTCATTAAAATGTCAAAAGAACTGTTGATGTTATACATAAAAATTACTTCGCTGAATCCATCCAAAAAAATCGACTCATGGGTTGATCGACTAATTGTTGATTCTCTAAGTCTTTCTCAAGACCCTCTTGAGGCTGCATCCTCTCCTGGGAACTATTACGCTCTAAAGGGTTCTCTGCTTTGAGTATCCCATCTGCTTATAGGTCTATTGTGGTTTAGCCATTTAAGATTACTGTATTGATTGTGACTAGAGCTGAACAAATACTTTTTTTTTATCGTCATTGTGATGTAAACTTGTGCGATTTACACATTGCGCTATTGCACACAGGGATTATTTGGGTTTGTTGGAAGATTAATGTATCCCAATGTCACTTAAAAAGTCAATATCATTTTGTGCAGCAGAAAGGCAGAACTAAGTGCCCTTTAATATGTGTTTGTTTATCGCAAGTTATATTGTTTATGCAATATTTAAAAAAGTTGAGGCAGATCCAATTGTGATACAACAGGGTTTCCAGAAACTCCATTGAGGAAGGAGAATTTATAAATAGATAGGAATGTTGTTTTTAGCTACATATAAAGCCACATCACAATGTTCTAAACATCATGTTAAAAAACAATATTACCATAAATATGTCCTGCCTATTGATGTGTACCATTGCCTATCTAATATGAATGCAACAAGTGAAATATAACTGGTTGAATAGCATAGACAGTATGGTCGAATATCAAGTCAAGTTGATATCATCTCACTGTTAAAAGGCGTCAAAATGCCTGTCCTGCCATCTGCCTTTAAACTTGATGGGAAAATCTGCATCAGCACCTTTGAATCTTTATCTCTGCTGAGCACTAGTGCACTGAGCGTAGGTTTATTGCCCACTTGTGTAGGCAAGTGGACAGTTTGAATACTCATACAGTCCCACTCAATCTGACATTAGACTGCGCTGAAACACCGACAGCTTTTGGAGGTTGTTATCAGTACATCAAGCTCTTCTTAACCAGCAGCTGTTGCTTACATTTCAAGTGCTTTTTAAGTATCAGGATAATCAGGATTATCAGCACAGTACCAAGTCACAGCCGTAGTTTGCTTTTCTTTTCTGCATCATGGCTGCTGATAAATGGCACTGATTTGGTCTCTTAAAATGTGTGGAATGTCAACAGTGCTGCTCATGGACACTTTCTGGTGTCACCTGTATCTCTTTGTACAGAATGTAGTGACAAGTGGTTTGCAGAATGGGATCAAGTAGAACAAATATGTGTTGTATAATGGCTTTGCCTTTTTTGGGTGATTGTTTTTCTCCTGAGAAATGTACTTCAGTGGCTCTTAAGTTAGTTCATTGCAGTATAAGTTCTCTGTTGTTCCTAGAAGCAACTTTAAAAGCGAGATCAAACACAGCTAAGAATGGAAACAGCCCAGGGTTTAAAAAGTTGTGAATCATACTTTTTGTCAGTCACGCACAAACTGACCGTGAGTGCAACAAGGAAAAAAGTCTAGGGATGCAGCTAACCATGTGCAATATGCAGCGTGACAATGACTCCCAGTTCAGCTTTATTATGGCCTCTGATAAATCCACTATTCAGAATAAGCAGACAAAAGACTGGTCAACACTTCTTTATCCCTCCTCATGATCTTTCTTTCTGCTTTGGTCCTTTTCCTGCATTCTCCTTCCCTCCCTCTTTCTCTCTCTTTATCTCCCCCAGACCTGAATGGTTGTTGTTTTGACAGAAACCTTGGGGACATAAGTGTCGAATAAGCAGATAGAAGTGATTACACAGTGTGAGAGAAGCTGCTCTGGTGGTTTGTAAACTACCCGAGAGACAGGCCATTAAGATTGTTTCCTGCATTTCTCTAACTGCGTCACTCCCCAACAAGGAAACCCCATGTTTACCCCGTAGTTCATGACCTGATGTCTTAACTTATCCAGAAGCAAAACACATCCCAGGGCACTTTAGGCAGCTTAGCGCATGACGAGAATAGCAATATGCATGAATGAGCCCGAGAACTGGACTGAGAAGGACTTGTTTTCAAGATGTTGGAGCTTCAGTTTGAGTGTCCTGCAAGATAGAAAGGATTATATAGGACTATAATTATTTCCAATTATGCGCCAAGTTTTCTGAAAGATTTCTTTTAAATATGACAGGAATAATACAAGATATTCACTCTAATTCCTGCATAGGATGATCACTCGGCATTTGAAAAGTCATGGTGTATAAAATGATTTGCCTTCAGTCTAGACGCCAGCAATGACTTATCTCACTTTGAACAATGCAGGCTGTGAGTCAGCCAATCAGAAACACCCCTACAGTTGTGTTTTTTCATAGCTTAAAACTATTAGTTTGTTTGACTGGGTTCAAACCGAACCCATAAGTACGCCATTTGGAAATTGGACGTTTCTGCAAGTGTTGCGCAGTCTGACCACGGTAAATATGTAGTCAGATTTGGGTCAATATTCTAGCGCGTAAAACAAGCTACTCACGTCACGAGCGGAAAATGTGCTTTTACACGCGCATAAAATGACCCTCGCGCGCAGATTAAACCCCCGCGAGCCAAGAGCCGAGGAGTGACGGCAGCAAAATCAGTTGGACGAGATTGAATGGTAAAGTTGTCCATAAAAAACTATTATATTCGTAAAGTGTACAGCTAATATATATATATATATATATTAATTAATTAATTTTATATAAAACAATATATTTTTCAGTGGGCTGTATCTGTCGAAAATTGCATATATATATAAATACATTTTATATAAAACAATATATTTTTGAGTGGGCTGTATCTGTCGAAAATTGCTAGCTACTGTCTGCTGTACACTCTTAGAAGGGATGTGTCAAAAATGACACAACATGTGTTGAATTTCAACACACCTACAGAGTGTGCTCAGTGACAACACGTGTTGTGTTTATTTATGTGTAAATCATTTTTACACACAAAATGTGTTACATGCCCCTAACACACAATGTGCACATTTTACACATTGTGTGTCATAAATGTGTAACCAAGATGAACACACTCATTTGTTATTTCTACACATTTTGTGTTATATTTCTTTAACCAGAATTAACATTTGATTGTGTTATATCTGCACATTGTGTGTCAATGACGATTACTGGAAGTACCAGGTGGTGGATATGGTTTTTATTCAAAAAATCGAATGCAAGAATACATTCATTGGACATTTATTTACAAGGATTTCATTAGCACAATATGTCATTAAGAAAATAATTGTTAACATTTAAAAATATTAATATTTTTCTAATTCATCAAATGTTGACAGAATAGATAATTCATAAAATCACACCTAAAAAAACCTTATACCTTGGTTAAAACAAACTTAATCTTCAGCAAACTATTGTTGTAAATGACTTTCAGCTGAGGGAATATAGTGATGAGATTCTTCACAAGGACCACCTTTTCAGTGTTGGATGGATAATTAAGGATACAAATGAATGACAAATGAGCTATTTATTTTTTATTTTTCAAAAAGAATACAACAGTTCTAGCATACAAATATTACAAATGCGTGATAATAAAGCAATTGGTTATAAAGAATGTCCTTTTGTATCAAGCAAATAAAAAAACAATTTTTACAACCAATTATATTTATATATATATGCAATTTTCGACAGATACAGCCCACTCAAAAATATATTGTTTTATATACAATTAATTTATATATATATATATATATAAGCTGTACACTTTACGAATATAATAGTTTTTTATGGACAACTTTACCATTCAATCTCGTCCAACTGATTTTGCTGCCGTCACTCCTCGGCTCTTGGTAGTTCAGGCATTTATCAAACCTGGCAACTCCGGGTTTCCTGGCAGCTGTCAATCAAAATCCAGTGGCTCCGCCCCAAAGTGCCAGAAACTTTTCACGCGCGCGTAGACAGACTCCGCGAGGCTGATACTCCCGCGAGCGAGCAAGAGGGCTGTCTCTCTCGCGAGCGAGTGCAGAGCCGCTCGCGGGGGTTTAATCTGCGCGCGAGGGTCATTTTATGCGCGTGTAAAAGCACATTTTCCGCTCGTGAGTAGCTTGTTTTACACTAGAATATTGACCCAAATCTGACTCCATAGTAAGGCACAGCGCAGCTCATTTCCATAACTTAGTTCAGCTGTCACTACCTGTTTTGAGCAGATACTACAACCAGTTGCTTTTGTTCCTAGTGTGAACCACAAAAAGCACTAAAACGATGATAGACGACTGCATTCGGCTCTATTGTGAGTGGTGCCCAAGTGCGTCCAAGTCATTAAGCAGATCTTTAGAGTGGTCCATCTTCCAACAGGAACTAGAATGACCATTTTCGTTTCTGCAAAGCCTGTTTCTTACAAGAGTTCTACCCTCAGATGAAACAGAAAGCACACTACCTATTTTTTGTGAAGTCAAACACAGAAAAATGACATGTTGCTTTTTCTTTTTGTTTAATTCTGCTGCCACTTATTATCTGCCTCGTTCTAAGATCAAATTGACCTTTATTAATCCCTGTTGGAAAATGCAGGAGTTTAAAGTGGCAACAGAGTGAGAGTGAAAAACAGGACAGTAGATTCACACGAGGCTAATACAATTAGAAATACAATTATATAAGTAAAATAAGATATCACTGTCAAATGTTCTCTCCACGTTCTTCCATGTCTGCACGTTTCTCCGTATTCCCTTCCTCTTTCCATGTGCCTCCCACCATGTATTCCCCTGAAAGTGTAAAGAAGCACATTTCAAACAGTGTGTGGCTGCAGGGTTCAGTGGAGCTGCTCTTATTGGAACAGACACGTTTGCTACAGCTATGACACAAGAGCACCAAACATGTTCATACACTCAAATATGTGAAACTGAGAGTTTTCTTTATGGTGTAGATTTAGCAGTTGCTTAGTTGGGGACGAGAAGTCAACAACTACCATTGTAATAAAACGGCTCTTTGATATAAATATCTATGAAACATTAACAGAAGAAGTGGAGCTTGTCCATTTGTAATTTTCTTCAAATAGTAATCCTTGAATCAGAAATACTTGATTCATCCCCGGGGGAATTTTGACTTTGTGACAGTCGCTCCATTGTAGAATTAAAATCATTTAATAAAAACAGTTATATTACAATGAATACAGTAGTTTGAATCTCGCTGCCCCCTTTCACTTTCCTTCTTTTTCTTTTATTTAATCCCAGCAGGAACAATGATACCATTTATTCTGACATGACAACATGTCCACATGAATAATCTTCTTTGTCCATGACGCAGTTAGGGATGGCTTTCCAGGAATCCAAAATTGAATTTCTAGTGTCTGTCCTTTTTGAAATAGTGCTTTTATTGAGAACGTTCCTCAGAAAGAATGTCTTACAGTGGCTTTTGATAATTGGGTTAGGTTAGACCAGGGGTGTCCAAGCTACGGCCCGGGGGCCAAATGCGGCCCGTGGACCATTTTGAATCGGCCCGCAGCTAATTAAAAAAGTATAATGGAATGTGGGCCACAAATGAAACCTGTGCTCGTCTTATATTGTACTTCTTAAATATGAATGTAAAAATATATTACACAGTAGTATTCATGTGTTAATAAGACCACTTTTCAAATAAATTCAGTCAATTCAAGTTCAGTTAAACATTTTCTAACAGATCTTAGTTGATGAGCCCAATGACTTATTAACATAACAAGCTTGAAATACACCCTTCATATTTCTCCTTATCATAATCAATATGAGGCTTCTGTTTTAAGGGATGAGCTGCCAACACTCACGAGCATAGTTTAATCTGATTGATTTTGCTAACTTAAAACTGAACTTATGAGGCAATGTACCTCTAGGGAGTTGCCCAGCCCTTCGTATATTTTTCTGTATGTGGCCCTCGGTGAAAGAAGTTTGGACACCCCTGGGTTAGACACAGTAAAATGAACTTTCTATATTATTTCTTTCTTCAGTGGCGGGTGCAGGGAGCGGTGTGGAGCTGTTGCTGCGGACTGAAGACTGAAGAAACACTGAGAGCCGTCCTCCACCCCTCCCTGCTGCTCCAGGGGAGATAGTCAGATGTGCACTCTGCACTCAAAGCCCCTGGCCTGGCCGCAAGGATGGCAGCCTCTGCCCTGAACGGCCTTGGAGTCATGAACAGGTATGTTTTTCTTATTTTCTTTTACAGTGTATGACACATTGTTGTTGTAAGACAATGCTGCTTTCTTTGAGAGTTGTAGAGGAAATGCATAGTTAAAAAACATGTTTGTTGCCCTTGAGAACCTGTTAGACCGGACTAGAAGATTCATTTTCATTTATAGAACATTACAAAACAATTTATAATGCCTCCCTGCTTCACACCATTTAAGGAATATACTGTATGAATAAAATATCTCTATTTAGCCAGCACTTTCTTTTTTCTTTTTATGTGTAATCTAATAATAGATCAAAGCTGTGAAGATATGATGTAATGGTTGTTTTGTTGTACATTAATGTTTCACAACTTGTAAAGGTGGATTCTAATTACTTTATTTAGTGCTGTTGCTCAATGTTGATATATGATGTGATTTATATTTTTTATTAGCTAATATTCCCATTTGTAAAGTAACTAAATCTGTCAAATAATTGTACTGGAGTGCAGAAAAATGTAGTGCAGTGCTTTAGAAAATGTAGTTCATTCCACCACTGCAGAGTACTCATGTGATTACTTTCCAGTCTTCATGCTTAGATATGTTACTATGTGGTACTAACATGTGGTATAACCTACCACAGTATGACATCACTGGGTGTATTTAATCAGTGAATGGGCAACAACATGTAACAGTTATATCACTATGGTAATTATACACACATTCCAACCCTCTCCTCTCCGCAGCAGTAATCAGTTTCACACCCAGCCAGGCTCCTCTAGCACCGCCTCTCGAACTAGAACCAGTCCAGTGGGCCGTCCTGTGCTTCCCGTTCCTGATCGGAGCACCTTCTGTCCGCTACTGAGCGGGGGGGCACCGGGCGGAGGTCTCTACAGCCCAACCAGCCCTAAGGTAACTCATCCGAGAGCTGTTGTGTCGATTTTGGGCGATTTTTAGGCTTATTTGTTGTTATCAAAAATAGGTTATTAAAAACTAAAATTATTCATTGTTCTGTTTTCCATGTCAACGCTACAGTTTTTGCATTTTTTGTGGAGCAAATACAGAAGGATCTATCTCAGTTTGAGTTTAAAGACTCATATATATTTATTTTTTGTGATCAAATTTGTATTGAGATTAATACACAACATGTACAACCAAAAGCACAACTTTGTTTTTTATAAAATAACTAAAAGTACATAATAATAAAAAGAAAAATTAGACAACAGCAATTACTTGCAAAATATACAAAATACAGAATACATGTAAGCTAAAAATAATACTCATGTATATTTTATGAAACGGGACACCCTGATAAACTACCCATATATTTCGAATAGGGGCCCAGACACTAAACAGAAAGCATTTACAACACATTACTAACACATCTGTAATTGGGGACAGTTCATGTATTTGACATAGACACCTTCAAAAAAACTAACCACATACCCCAATCTAACCCTAACTGCTAACTTGTCCCAAAATAGTAAACAAATCGTTATCTCTTGACACACTTGAATAGATACAACTGAGTCATTTTCGCCCCTAATCCCGTTTTGTGTCTCCCCCCCCAGAGCCCTCGAACTCTGGGAGGGACTTTTGTCTTCCCTCCTTCGTCCTCTCTCTCCCCCAGCCCCACACACCGCGCTCGCTCCCCCTCCCCACGAAGCCCGGAGCTCCTGGGAGTCAATGTGGGCCAGCGGGTCCGCCGACTGAGCTCCTCCGGGGGTGAGGAGAGAGGGGAAGGAGAAGGGCAGGAGGAGAGGGGAGGAGGGGAGACGGGAGGAGGCGAGAAGCGAGAGGACAGGAGACGCCAGGCGCAGCTGCTGCAGATACACAGAGAGCTGCAGAACGTGGAGGTGATTATAATGTGCCTCTCGTCTTTTCTCTATTTATCTGTGTCTTTGTCTTCCTCTCTCTCATGTTCTATTCTCCGTCTCACTCGCCACCTCTCTGTCTTTATCTAGGAATGCAATACGTAAGCAATGTTTTCAAACTCCGGAGAATTTATGTACTACTTCATTTTGATTTGTTGGGCATGTCAGAACAATGCCAGTAGGAACTCCTCTCACCCCGCTCCACTGATCTCAAAATCTACAACTCCTCTAGCTTTGAAAGCTGAAAAACTAAAGGAAATTGAGTTTGGACTTAAATTAATACAGAATTAACTGTATTCTTTAGCTTTGTGAAAGCTGGCAAATTTGACCTCTAGTCTCTGTCTTTCTGATAAAGGGCTTTTACTCTGAAATGTCTATCTTTAAGAATGTTAGTCAGTTAGATAATGCTTCAGTTACTCAATTCATTTCGAGCCAACTATTACAACTATCTTCATCCTTCATATGCAAACTTAATAATCATTCCATTAATCATATTTGTGAGTCCATTTGACTTCTGTTATTTGTACAAGGTTAATATGTATGTGTCAATTATCAGTATCATTACAGATTATTCAAATGTATTTTGCATTTAAAGTATCTCAATAAGATTTTACAAAAGCAGTTCATTGGTTTGATTTCTGTTTTATATTTGGACTCTTTTTCTTCTCAACCCACACTTGTTCTGTGCGTACTGCAGACAATCACACATTGAATTTGCAGCTTGCCAACACTTTTACATTTCTCAGTTCAGTCCATTTAATGACAAATATTGGAAAATTCTAGACTTGAGGCTGATTTCTTTAGTTTATTCTTAATACTTTGAGTATATTATCACGATATTGTGTCTTGTCAGTACACATGTGAATTGATGTGCTCCGAACTATAACAAAACGAATAAAAGTAAACGGTTATAGTTGCGATAAGACCATTTCTTTCTCTATTTTTTCCAGGTCAGGGGAAAAGTGGGCATTTTCGAGGCTCACATTTCCGGGATTCGTGCCCAAGTGCTTAACACTGAGCTCCAGCGCAGCCCTCGGCCTCCAAGACGATCGCCTAGCCAAACCCCCTCCGATCCCAACCAAGGAAACACAGACTTTAAATTCCCGATGACCCACCCGCAAGAGAGTAAAGTTCCTGCTGTGGTCCAAAATGGAAGAGAACAGGAGGAAGAAACTATGGAAGTAGGAAGGAGAGGAGATGAGGAGGATAAAACAACAAAAACAGACAACAACACACTGATTGGTCAAAATGGCAGCCATTCAGAAACAACAATGCAAACTCCATGTTTAGACGGAGCGTTTGTCGTTCGAGGCTCCCTGGAGATGTTAAACCCAGATGAAGGGGAGGAAACAGAGGGAGAAAAAGACCAAGGGGAGGTAGAAAACAAACAAATGTTGGGAGACGAAAGAGAACGGACAGAGGGAGAAGTAAGAGATGAGAAAGAGGACCGATCTTGCCTTGAGATGTCGCTCCAGACAGAGGGGGATAGGTTGGAGGTTAACCCAGGAATGGATGCTTTCCCTCGGGCACAAAGCAGTGAGAGCGCCCACTGTTTAATGGACACCGATAAAACCTCCAACCACGGTCCCTCCATCCCTGCCGTCATTATAACTGACCACGGGTTGGACAGCCAGGTTCAAACTTTTGAAGACCCCGGCTCAGACCAGGGGTTAGGCTGCACCCCCAGCCCCAGTTCCAGCCCCGTCCCCGGATCAAACTTCTCCACCCGCTCCCTCAGGAAGCTGTCGTCCTCCTCTGCCTCTTCGGCCGGGTTCTCGTCCTCCTGGGAAGAGTCTGAGGAGGACATTTCCAGTGATACAGAGAAGGGAGAGCAGCTCCTCAACCCTGAATTCCTCAATTCTCAACAGAGAGCGGTAAGTACAGAGAAGTGAGAGTGTGTGTGCCCCTGCGACCTTTCGTAGTTATGAATGGCAATGACCTTTGGAAAGTGCACTTGCTGGAAATGCCAAATATTCACACGGGAAAAGTCTTAGAAATGGATCATCTTGGAAAGTCAAAGGGATATCTGAGAGTTTTACAAAGACCTCTTTGGTCCACATTGAAATAACCCAACACATATTGAATGGATTCCTATTTTATTTCTGTAAGGATATTCATGATCCCCTGAGGATGAATCTTACTGACTTTGATAGTTCAATGACCTCTCCTATAGCACATTTGGATCAAAGTTGGTACAGTACTAGTTAGCCAGCAGTACCACGCTAAACTATGATGAGGAACATAGTACTTGATAAGCATTAACATGTTAGCATTGTCAGTGCGTAGCATGTTGGCAAACTGATGTTAGCATTTAGCTCAAAGCACCACTAAGTACCTACAGTGTTGTTTTCCATTCATCTGATCAATTTGTTGCATTAGATCATAGTTTTCAGCTGCCACCTTGCATATTTTAATTTTGACAGTAAATTCAGCTATATTTGAATATAGACATGAATATGTTTTATATATGACATATTTTCTCCCATTTTTATTTGGAATGAGCATCGAGGTTCTTTGAGGATTTTGTTATAATCTCAGTAATTTGACAAACCTTTTTTTACCAAATCCAACATTTACCTAGGGCAAAACTGGTGATTCTGCAACATATCCAGATCTGTGAAAAAATGTACCTATGGATCTCTTTTTATTATTTTGCCTCAAAATGTGTTTATGTCATTGTGCATTGTTGTGTGTTTGAATGTGCCTGTGCATGTTGATGGGGTCTCTTGTTTTAAATTAGCCAGAGTTCTCTGCCTGAGTAATGGTTGACATTCAGAGTAACAAAGCTAGCTCTGTGCCCCGACCTGTGTGTGTGTGTGTGTGTGTGTGTGTGTGTGTGTGTGTGTGTGTGTGTGTGTGTGTGTGTGTGTGTGTGTGTGTGTGTGTGTGTGTGTGTGTGTGTGTGTGTGTGTGTGTGTGTGTGTGTGTGTGTGTGTACAGGGGTGGTTTTTAGTGTTTGGCTAATGTGAAGTTGTGTGTGAGGGAAAGCACAGGTGATAGAAAAAGGGAAAGCAAGAGAATTTGCTAGTCACACACACTTAGGCTCTGCCTGCATTTGGACGGTGTTCAAAGAGGAGGCTGAGGCCTGTGTGTGTGTGTGTGTGTGTGTGTGTGTGTGTGTGTGTGTGTGTGTGTGTGTGTGTGTGTGTGTGTGTGTGTGTGTGTGTGTGTGTGTGTGTGTGTGTTTAGGTGGGTGGGTGGATGTGTTTTTATATGTAGCCAGGATGAGTTCACAGAGCCATCTCACTTCTGCTTTGAAACACGATTTAACAAAACATTGTATAACAACGTTTCTGAAACATTGTGTCCCGTAAGTGTCCTTTTTTAAGGACTTCATTCTACATAATTTTTTTGTTTTTTTAGACATTGTTGCATATGGAGGGATGTTTTAATATTGAAATAACATGACCCATGCATAAGCTTTAAAACTGTGTCCCCCATGAGTGTAAAAGACTGAACATGCAAACATTTGAATAATCATCCCCCTACTTATTCCCATACAACTTGGAGTGATATGGTCCATCATTAGTATCTCATTTTCCATCTTTAATTTCCTGCCGTGATTAATAAAAAAGATGCTTCTTTAACCAAACAACCCCTCCCTAAACCAATTCCCCGGCTCTCCCAGGTGACATGGTTTCCAAACTATTTGTTTAAATAAATTTGGCTGATAGATTTGAATAGTGTTTGTATTGCTCTTTGCATATTTCCGGTCATTGTTTTTCGCTTCATCCAGGCAGAGAAAAAGAAGGAAGCTCCTGCTAGCAGACAAGTCAAACATGCAGGTTATTATACTACACTGTCAGAAATAAAGGTACAGTACAGGTACATTTTTGTTCTTTAAGGTACAAAAGATACAAATGTACCCTTAAAGGTACAATCATGCTCCTGTATGGTACTAATAAGTACCTTTTTCAAGTAAAAGGTACGCATGAAATATGTATTGCGGAAAAGGTAAGTGTACCCTTCACATAGTGAATGCCTATAGCCTGCAGTGGCTCTGCTCACTTTATTACGTTTTAATATTTGTTCAGGGTTGAAAGTAACCATGTAGATCACCCATAAGTAGACAGTTTATCAAAAATAACGAGCTGTGAGAAGCTGCAGACGAAGACATGATATATCATGTCTTCGTCTGCAGCTTCTCACAGCTCCTGAGAGGTAGTGTTAAGGAAACCTGGTGTATGTATGCAAGAGGGAAACATGCAGAAACACATACAGCATGCTTGCTTGTGTGGGAGGTGTGTAGGAAAGAGGAGAGGGACAGAGAGAAGAGGAGTGGAAGAACAGAGTGAGCTTGAAAGTAGCACATTGAGAGAAATAGAGACAAAAACTTGTACATTTTAGGCAGGTTTTCTTGACGCTAAGAAATCATATATCTGCTTTTCGTCGCTATTTATTTATTTTATGACTTTATTTGACATCTAGCATTGAACACAACACCTTAAAGACATCAATCATACTAGGATAGAAGTTGCTCTGGAAAAACTAAATACAAAGCAAGTTATTATAATAGTATTGATTGTATACATGGTGAAAAGATTAAGAATAGTTCATAAATAAGTGCAGGATACATTTAACGGTGAGAGCTCTGTATTTATTTTTATCCTGACGACTGACTTTCCCCTCATCAGTTGAATCATTAAAGCTCCTTTGTGTTATCCATCCAAGTAAGCGTGACATGTTCATTTGTTCTGTATTATAAACACATCTGCGTTGCTATGGTCATCAGCTTTTGGATTATATCAACTCATTTCTGAAGAAAGTACACGCTTTAACGGGTAGAGGCTGAATCCAAACAGAGCCATATATAGTCACTTTTTGGCTGATCCTTTTGACTTCTTTTGGGCATCCTTCCAAAGTTAGAAGGCACATACTGCAAGTGTGTTCCTACTTTGAGTCAATTGGCAGCGAAGGGGACACCTGCAATAGATTGGCATCTCTTTTTTTCTTCTACTGAATTTCAGTTGAGCTCTGGGCGAGGAGAAGAGAAGAATCTGCCTGCAGCAGAGTAATCGTTGCTAAGGTGACACACAATTTCTGTGTGGAGCTTTACTTTCAAGCAAAGCTCCACACCCCATCAGTGGTTTTAAAGGGGCTCTATTAAGCTCATTTTCTGGTTTCATACTTGTATGTTGTGCCTCTACTACTGTGACATGTTTACAAGCTTTTTTTGTTCCAAAAGGTCTTTATTTTCTCATACTGCCTGTGCTGGAGCACCTCTTTTCACCCTCTGTCTGAAACCAGAGCTCAGTCTGTTCTGATTGGTTAGCTGGCTGGCTTCGTTGCGATTGTTCAATGTGTTGGAGCGCTAGCCAAAAGAAGTGTGAGTGTTACATTGTGATGTAACTATGTTACAGAAGTAAACAAAGTTCACGGAGTTCAAACGAGGCATTTCAGGCAGTGGGAGAGAAGGAACTTTGGGATTTTAGCCTTTGCAGACCATTGACATGCACAATAACCTATAACACACTACATGAAAGGGAAAACTCAAAAAATAGGGCCCCTGTAAACTCAACAGCTTCAGTTAAGACTTCCAAGACATTTACAGACATGCAAAACAATTAGCTGCAGGATATAAAACAGTGTTTGACAAAAATCCTCACATCAGTAAAAAAAAGCGCTCTGAGTATCATCAAGACTGACAAGATGTTGCCCAGACTTGAGTTCAAGTCTATTAGAATTCATGCTCAAAATGTCCTAAAACTGAATAAACAATTGAACAAACTATGTATACACTTGCATCCATACATTTATACTCATAAATACACTTTTACAAAAATAACAAAAAACGTACATACATACAACCTTGCATACTTAATAAAATACCAACATACAACACAAGCAAACTAGAAAGAGAAGAACGAGCAGAACAAACACACCTCGCTGTCCATCTTTTGTGTGCAAATGTTTTGGTTTTTTTAATCGCACAATTGAATTAGGTTAACAATTCATCGATCAGCAATTAAAGAAGATAACTTGTAAGTGACGATGTACAGAAACACACACTTTGTTTGAAACATGGATGAAAGCAAGTAAAGCTAGAAGATCAGAAACGACAGTATTACGGAAGTGGGGCTGGGCTCATGAGGCTCTCGCTTATTATGTTATTGAAGCCAAAGGTGTAAGTCATGCTGTCTGTTCTGTAATGTAAGCAAGGCGCATCACACATTTGAGACACATTTCAATACACCTGTTGGTTCTTGAAAATAAATGCATCCATTACATAAACAGATGTGTCTTTAGGAATGCAGACTGCACCTATACTGAGAAACACACACTCACGATAGCACAGACACACCCTCTGCACACAGCACGCACTTGCGCTCTGCAGAACAACACGCTACTGTATACACACAGTTTTGCTTCTAACTGAACTGTAACTATAACTAATGTCACACTGACTCGCGTCCCTTTTTTGTGATGTTTTGAAATGACCAATCAGATCTCTTATATCCGAAAAAGGTTTTGTAGGGCACAGGATAAAAAAAGAATTGAACTGAACTTTAACTCAAGTGGGTCGGCACAAGAAGTATCAGCACACCAACTAAAACACATACTGAGACGCACACACACACACACACACACACACACACACACACACACACACACACACACACACACACACACACACACACACACACACACACACAATGTGTTTTACTGCAGTGGAAAATCTTCTCTACCGCGGCGGGCCGGTTGCCTAGCAACTTTGTGACGTCAAACCGAGTTTCCCTCTCACAGCTGTGTGTGTGTGTTTGTGTGTGTGTGTGTGTGTGTGTGTGAGAGAGAGTCTTTAAGTTCATGTGTGTCTAACTTGCTTAAGTGTGAAAGGGGAAACACCGGTCAGTTCTTCTTTTGGTGTTATTGTGTGAGAATGCTTGTAAGAGTGCATGTACGTGTGAGTTTAAGCCCCCCCCCCCATGAGGAGCCCGGTTGGCCTGCAGTTAATGAAGCTGACATTAAAGAGCATCTTAGACGCAGAGCAGAAGTGAAGTGTGGTTTCACATGGTTTCAGAGCTGTTTGAGACGCACTGGGGAAACCCTACTGAACGCATGAATGCAACAGTGACACAACTGCAACGTTGACTTTAATTGAATGTTTTATGTCAACAGATTTGTATTAGTTGAAAGCAATAACATTAAGTTTGTAAAAACTCAACTCAATAATATTGCTTTCGACTAACCTTATACAGTTAATTTGTTGACATGAAACATTCAATCTAAGTCAATGTTTCAGTTTGTCAGTGAAGCGTTTTTGCAGAGATAGGATGCCTTATTGACTAGTGAATCATGGTTTTGCATTTAATGCAATGGCTAAATTAACATATTTTATACTGTTTGATTCATTTCAATGGCTGAGGGTAAATGGTTGTCTTCCACGACTGTTGGCCAGGCGATAATGTGGCATCTTCAGTTATTTTGAGCAGTGATACTTAACCCGTATTGCAGTGTGTGTTAATTGCTTTGGATAAAAACATCAGAGGAATAACATGTATTATTAAACAATTCCAGGGTCTGTGGTTTAATCCTTGGCCCCTTCGGTCAGCATGTCAAAGTGTCCATCTGCAAGATATTTCCCCCGGTAGGCATGACCAACGGTGTGTGAACTCTTTTTAAGTCATTGTAAGTCGCTTAGGATAAAAGCATGACCTAAATGAAATGTAGTTGATTGTAATATTTTTACATTTGAATTCTATCATGACCTGGCATTTTCAGGTCACTCTGCTTGTTTAGTGAGCAAGAGAAGAAACGCCCCTGAGATCATTCTGCTTTATTTAATTTAGAGGTGTTTCCGAGGCGCGGTTAGATGTGAAATCAGATGTGCTCTTTTATTTTCCATATGACCTCAATTTGGAAACAAGCAATCCTTATCAGACTCAATTATTTAGTACAACATAACTGAATAACAACAAGACAAGTATCTAAACCTCAAGTGTCCTTTTTTTCTCTCGCCGCCAATTTTGCAAAGCTATCTTTTTTCCACTGGCCAGCCTTGGTTACTTAAAGATTCCTCGTGCACTCTGCAAGCAAATTGTTTACCCTGGGTTACTCTCCCTGCAGTTTAATTATGTGTGCGTGTGTGAGACTCTCTTAACTTTGCAGACTCAGACAGTTGCATTATTTGTATCTGCACGAGGACCTTGTGGTGAGCGCTGTCAGTGAGCGCTGTCAGGCTTGTTGTTTCCTCAGCACATGTCAACACATGTGTAACCCAGAGTTACCCTTTGCCCCAAGTTCTATTACCATCTCACCACTCACCACCACGCCTCTTTTCTGTCCTCCCTGCATGCAAATGAGCGATATCTGCTTCTATGTAACCCTAGTTCTCTGGGTGAACAAGACATTACCTTACATCTGTGCACATGGCAACGCCCTTTTCAAAACTACATGTCACACTTTAAATATATTGTCCTCTGCATTACATATTTGAAAAGCTGTGATGCACATCTCTGAAAGATCATTTAAAAAATGTGTTTTAATTCAGTAGAAAGCCAGTAGCCAGTAGAAACTCTTTGCCTCACTCCTTGTGTTATTTACAGAGGGCAAGGCCTTTTCTTCTTCTTTTGTTTGTAGTCAGCGGCGGATGTGGAAAATACTGTCGCTGAGGCAAGCGGCAACTTCCCCCACTTCCTGTCTGCAAGAAGTTCCTTCTCTTACCATTTCCTCTCTCTCTCTCTCCCTCTCTCTCTTTCTCAATGGAAACTTTACCGCTTTCTTTCCCTCTCTTCTTGTCGTCCAGCTGGTCTGGGGATAGAGATAGGAAAAACTCACTTTGAGGGAAGTCCTAGGCAGAGAGGGAAGGAGCAGACTTTGGTCTTATATTACAATTTAAGATGATTTGTTCTGCGTTTTTTAACGTTTTCTCATAGGAGCAGTTTAAATCACCATACAAACAAATAATTAACTATACATGAAAAGGGGCCTATTCTGCTTTTTGGGCTTTTCCCTTTCCTGTAATGTGATTTTTGTGCATGTAAATGGTCTGCAAAGGCTAAAATCTCAAAGGGACTTTCTCCCCCACACCCTGCCTAAAATGCTTCGATTGTAAAGACCTTTTGGAACATTAAAGCATGTAAACATGTCACACTAGAGCAGGGGTGGGGAACCTTTTTCCTCTCAAGGGCCATTTCAATTTTTACAATATCCTTAGAGGGCCGTACAAATTATTGACCTCTGCTTAAAAAAACTACACAGCCCATTCATTTCATTCTGTGCAAAGAAAAAGCAACCTCTTAATCTAGATATCTCACCATGACTCGCGTATGCATGCACGGTGTGGCATGACCACCAAAACACAAATATATGGACACAAGATGTTTGCAAATGTATTTAGTTTCCTATCCATGTGAACATGATTTAAGTGGGGGGGGCACCTAACCTCCTCCAGCACCCCCGGGAAGATTTGTTTTTAAATGTTGAAGTTAAAAGCATCAATCTGCTGCACTTTGAGAGCAACATTAGGAGATCTATGGATACATCTCTCAACACCCAGATGAAACAGAACTAGAAGCAGATTTATTTTTCTTTATGAATATTTGACAAATCACTCCCCTTTCAAACTGTATTCTTCTTTATTAATAACAACTTTTGTTTACAGTCCTATAGTATTTTATACCTGTTTACTTTATTCTCTTGTTCTCTTGTCAACTATAATGATCATATAAAGATGTGCCTTTACCTCACTGGTTGTAGAAAAAGCTTCTTATATTCGTTAGCATAGCTAGCTAACCAGATGCTAATAACAACAAAGTTATTGACTGTATGATCAGTATGACAGATGAACAGATCGCCACATGGGCTTTCAACTAAAGACACAGCCACGCAGAAACTGCGGCATGTGTACGGCTCCTTATGGGTACTGCAATTTGTGAAGTGCTGGAGCGGCGTTCCGGTGCTCTCCGTCAGAACTGCCCCTGTCAGACGAGACATATACCACGTGATGACACGTTAGGCTCGTGTTGTGTTCAAGGACCCTGACATTGGCCAGGAAAAACAGGCACTCGCGTGTTTAATTTTTTTGCAGTCTAGATTTCTTACATTTTTTTATTTTTTGTGTCTGTTTATAAATTACCTCGAGGGCCGTACCAAATTGTCTCGCGGGCCGTATACGGCCCGGGGGCCGGAGGTTCCCCACCCCTGCACTAGAGGCACAAAATGCACTTATGAAACCTGCAAATGTGCATGATATGTCCTCTTTTAAAGAGAAAGTCCCTGAATTAGCAATTTTTCTGACCATTTAACATGACTTATTTTGAGCTAAGGAGTCTTGAGGAATTATTTCCGGGTGTAGACATCCATTTCCTGTCTGTATCCGATGATTGACAGCCAGCACAGTGTAATTTAATGCACACACTGGTATGGAAAAACACACAGACACTGACAATAACCACGTTAAGGCTTGGTGTTTATTGAGATGGAACATCATGTCTGTCCAAATGAGTTTGTATACTGTATGGGAGTGAACAGAAGCAAATGACTCCTGTAAAGGAAGGAAGATCTCTTAGAATATTATACCATATATTGATAAACACATTTGGAAATATTGAATTTATTTGTCCTGAATTATGATAGGATATTTAACGCAGATTACATTTTAAATTTCAAAACAATCTCATTTGCCTAAAATGTATAAAACTGCATTATTATTCTTAATTCTTATCCTAACCTCTTTGCTGTAAATATGGAAAATGATGAAACAATATTGCGCAAAGAACACATTTAAACACTCCTAAATTGTTTCTACAACTGCACATTTGTTACACAAACCTTCCCTGGCAACGCATTTAAAAAACATTTGCTATGTACATGTCAAGCGTTTCGACACATTTATTCAAATGATATTTTCACAGTCTCACAAAATGTGATAGTCATCTGCCAGCTGCGAACATTTTAGAGTCTAAGTGCTTAGAGTTTTTTAATGACTTGTTTTAACTTTATTAAAACTCATAGTAACTCACCATAGTTTGCGTGTTTGCTGTTGTAGAGTTTCCTTTTCTCTTTTTAAGCTTGTGTTAAAAGCTTGCCATCACACTTCTTCTGTTTCTCACACACATAAACGCAGAGTCATATTTAAGACAAGGTTTACCCATACATAAACACACATGAAAACTAAATCGTATATAAGCAGAAAAACATCTATGTACTTAGTTTGCTTTTTCCCCTCCGCCTCTACATTTTCCTGGTGTTTATCCACACTTACACACCCACTCACACACACTTAGCTCCGTCTGACTTTTCGAATGCTGTGACCTGTGGGGAGATTTGCATGTCCAGATTATATTTGTCCTCTGTTTTGCCAATCAAATGATGCACGATTGTTGATCCCTGCGCACACAAACACGTGAAATAGGAGCCTGTGTGCCTGAGTTTTTAAAAGCAGAGAGTTCAGGTGCGCTGCAGGAGAACTGGAAAGAAATCAGTGTCGTTAGTTAGCCTGACAGAAAGCCCCGTCATCCATGATGTGGTCTGCATGTCTGTGTTCAGTGTGGAGTGTTGTTGTGTCGGTGGGAGCCATCTTTATCCTTACCATCATCCTCCGCACCAGCCACCTTCAGGTACTGTCACCCAGGTTTTGCAATTACTGTCACAGAGTACTTTTTATCCCTGGATGTAGTCTTTGTTTATGTAAGTTTGACATCTCTACTTTTGGAAATAGATTTCATTGTAATGATAACCCTGCTAATAGTTTTTGTTTCACTACACTCAAACCAAACTTCTTCTCTCCTCCTCCTCATCCTGATTACATTTTAATGTCTCCTGCCACACAATCTAACGTCTGTTATTACTCTCACTTGAGACAGTCCAGACTTTCTCTTTTCTTTTTTCTCCTCTTGAACAGTCCACAGCTCAAACTCTCACACACACACACACACACACACACACCACACACACACACACACACACACACACACACACACACACACACACACTCACACACACACACTCACTCACACACTCACCAGCTGTATATGGGCAACACGGGAGATGGATGACAGTCTGAGTCGACGGAGAAAGAGCAGACCCTGGCTCCTCACCAAGCTGTAGCCTGATACTCTTGTAAAGATGGTGGAAGAAATGAGAAGGGAAACACCATTCAGTTTGACTTATTGTTTCCCTTTTGACAGTCTAGAGAAGCTAATTTGCTGTTGCATGTTTCCTAACTAGAAGCCAGAAACTGATTGAAATTGATAGATTGTAAAGAGTTTTCAATTCAACCTTCATTTACTCTGACTGAGTGCATTATGTATATAGTCGCACCTGCACATAGACTCATGGCTTCTGCTGGCCTGCGTCATCTTACTCTAAACCATATTGAATCTCTTGATTTTTTTTCTGAAGTTACAAAGAAACACGTTTATTAGTGAGTTACAGAATTGTTTTAAACGGGTAATTGCAGATCAAATAAATTCATAGACTTCTAGAAAAAAGGAACGTTGCTACCTACCTTTTTGTTTTGGTTTCAATATTATGTGATTGTTGTGATGCTCTTAACTACTAGATAAGGGGAATAAAGAAAAGCACATTTTGGATTGCTTCAATTTTCAACTATTACATTTCTTTCAAAGTTCAGTGCACTTGTGAGTTACAGAATTATGTGTAAAGGATTTGCAGATTAAATACAGTTCATATACTTCTAGAAAAAATAAACGTTACTGTAGCTGCTTTTAAAAGGCTGGTGACAATAACTCTGATGATATTCCGGTTCATGGTCACCTGACCTATCCTACATCAGTTTCCATTATGTGATCTGTACGTGTGTGTGTGTTTTACTTTTTGTTGGGGGCAAGGTTTTTTT
>NW_022992152.1:1055607-1168107 GCF_902827175.1 Gymnodraco acuticeps | reverse complement strand
GTTGATACAGAATAAATGTTGGCCAGGCTATATAATGCTAATAATGTGTTGTTGGTATCCTTTAGAAACACTGTGAATGTGAGCAGCGCTGTTTGTCCCTCCTGATGAAAGACGTGCTGCGCCCGTACGTCCCTGGTTACCACGGAGACATAGAGAAAGACGGCCAGAAATACAACCAGATGGAGGACCTGCTGGCTGAGTTCGACTTCCCGTGTGTGATGGACTGCAAGATGGGAGTAAGGTGAGGAGACACATGACAACAACAAATATTAGATACCGTAGCAGGGTGGTGGGTATTTGCATAAGAAAATATAAATGAGCTTTTATGTTCTTACATGTGATTAATTCAAACATTTACAACAAACTTCAAGCATTTCTGTGTTTATTTAATCTACAAATGATGTTAAAGGTGTGATTTAAATGTGGGTCTTTGTCAATGTATTGGTCATAAAATAATAAACATAATAACTTAATAAGTAACTTTAAGTACATTTTGATACTAATACTTTTGTACTTTTTGTAGTGGTGCCATATTTTAAGACCATATTATTTGTACTTTTAGTTAAGTAAAGGATCTGAGTACTTCTTCTAACACTGATAATATGAAGTGACAATGTTCCAACAAACTGCAACAGGACAACAAATTGAAGAATGACCTTCTCATTTGGAATTTAAGGCCAAGTCTGAGCACAAGAATCTCTGTAAGAAGACAATCCAAATTGTATTCAAAAGCTACGGCAAGTGATTTACATCAAAGTTAAGTCAGTTTGTGTACATTTTTCTCCATTGGCTTTTTGTTTTCTCTTCCAAATAAGTGATCTTTGTATAACCTGGGTTATTGGCTCACGTTTCTTTTGCAGCTATCGATGTCTTTGCGTTCCCAGATTTGAGCATTTAACAGCTGCACCATGCTGTTAGTAGAGAGATGTCCTCTTCACACCTTGAGTTGACCCTCTCCCCTCGTCTTTACCTCGCCCTTCTACCTCTCTGATTCCATGCCTCTCACACTTTTTCTTCATATTCATCAACCACCACTGTTGTTGTTTTTCATGCTTTAGGACCTACCTCGAGGAAGAGCTGACCAAGGCTCGTAAGAAACCCTCCCCGAGACCGGACATGTATCAGAAAATGGTGGAGGTTGAGCCTGATGCGCCTACGCCCGAGGAAAACCTCCAGAAAGTGGTGTCCAAACCCAGATACATGCAGTGGAGAGAGACCATAAGCTCAACCGCCACCCTGGGATTCAGGATAGAGGGCGTCAAGGTAAGACTCACAGAGAGAAGGGTGGTGTGTGTGTGTGTGTGTGTGTGTGTGTGTGTGTGTGTGTGTGTGTGTGTGTGTGTGTGTGTGTGTGTGTGTGTGTGTGTGTGTGTATGTGTGTGTGTGTGTGTGTGTGTGTGTGTGTGTGTGTGTGTGTGTTCTTCCTTCCCTCCTTTCTTCTATAATTCTGTTTGTTTGTGTTGGGGCGTGTGTCCTTCAAGGTCATGATCTCACTTCCTGTTTTGAACACGAACCCCCACTGAAGTGTACGTTTCTGCAGGAGATGCCTTTGTGGCACAAGAGGCCTGTCCGTGGCAGCTCTACATGCCTTGGCATCTGCCACTGACATTTACACACACACACACACACACACACACACACACACACACACACACACACACACACACACACACACACACACAAATCTGTCTCTGCTGTCTTTATTTGAGGGTTGTGGCTATATAAGGACATTCACAGCCTCCCGGTGGTCTGTTGCCATGACACTGAGGGTTATCCCCAGAAACCGAAATGTGTGTGTCTGTTTGTGTGTGTATGTGAAGTTCATGTGGTTCATGTCCAATTCAACCTCTTTTTTGTAAAGGTGCTTCTCTGTAACAGTGTGTATAGTATACACTGTATACGCTCCTATGTATGTGAAAGCATGGGGTTATTAGCTTTGTTGTAAAGGAAGAGATAATAAGTCTCTGAACCATAAAGGGAAAACGACTTTTCTCTTACAAATAGTATCTTGTTGCCTGGCAGCGAGCAGAATAAGAAACTCATGTATTCCTTTCTAACCCAGCAACTGGTACTTGATCATCAGAGAAAATCCTCCCCATGGTCACAATCACCTTGTAAACCTGCCTGTTGCAGCTGGGAATGAGCTATGCTTTATTTACATGTTTGAAAATACTTTTAAATCACTTTACAGAACGATGTTGCTGCATTTATTTGCAACTATGCTTTTATTATTTTACCCTCTGATTTATTTTGGTGTCTGTTCTGTCTTAATGGAAACCTAAACGGATGCTTATCTACTTTATATTTGTTACTAGTGTTGATGCTCTACTAATTACTATTAATACAATAACTCCAGTTCTGCTATTACTTTTGTTCCACTACTCCTTTTAATCGTGCTACTATAATTGCTATATTTGCTTTCTATGACCAAAATTGAATAGTTAATAAACTATGTTTTGTTATGCTAGTTTGCTTGATTTTATGCTGAATGTGAGATTTTATATTTATTTATTTAACAGATGGGATGGCCATTTTCAACTATTTTCTGAAAATGTATAAATAAAACAATTTACAAGAATTTGTTAATTTTTTACAACAGGAAGAAACTTCCTGAGATTTCACAAAGTGTATATATATATATATATATATATATATATATATATATATATATATATATATATATATATACTGTATATATGTTCCTTGTCAGAAAAACAGAGTCAAAGACCTTTCCCCGCTTTAATTCCCGGACAAATCTCTATAAATATATTTTGCTCACTCCTTCCTTTCCTCCCCTCATTGTTTGTTCCTTTACTCAGCTCCTTGTCCTTCCTCCTTCACATCCTTTGCTACTCCCTTGTCTGCCTTACATACTTAGTGTCTCTCTACAAGAAGCCTGAAAGTTGTAGTTCAGGATTTTTATATTTTATCTTTAACTACAAGTATAAAGTCAGTTCTCATGGTCTCTCCTCTCCTCTCCTCTCCAGAAGGAGGACGGGACGGTGAACAGAGATTTTAAGAAGACGAAAACGAGAGAGCAAGTTACTGCTGCCTTCCATGACTTTGTCAAAGGAAATAAAGACGTACTGGTGAGTGTGTTTGTACTTCATGTGTATGCAAACACCATGTTACCTTAAGCTTCCTGAGCCTGAGAAAAAAGGAAAGGAAACCCTTGGGAACTCCCTCCTGGCCCACACACACACACTGTTGTATTTGACAGCATTGGAAACACTTGTTAACTTGTGACTGTGTTCATTATTTTATATTTGAATACATAAAGACAGGTCTTATTTAATCCATCACGGCAACAGTCATGTTTTTATTGTGAAAAGCTGTACTGTGCAGCAGGCTGGGCTGAGAGTAGATCACATGGCCTGTTCTAACACAGTGAACAGAATGTGGTACAGGTGAACAGGTAATAAAAGCTTTTGTGTTTTTTATTTATTTACAGAACCTTTATCTAAGTAGCCTGGAAGAAGTCAAAAACACTCTGGAGATCTCCCCATTCTTCAAAACGCACGAGGTAAAGACAGACCACTCCAAGACGGACATAAGTAACTTGCAACTGTCCTTTATAAATTGACAAAACATTATTACATGACAAATGTGTATGTATGCAATATCATGTATTTGATGTAGTTTATGTCTGAGGGTTTAAGGGGAGATACGTTTTTTTTTTCGATTTTCTCGTCTCTGGACAGATTTTTAGCCTCTTAATGCTGTATAACATTAATGCGTCCCATTGAATACTGCCAAATCTCAACCAATATTTGAGGATTTTAGCAAATGTTTGAAAATTACGCAAGTCTTTTTTTGACCTCATAGGGTTCATGTGTTTTTGCGTTCAGGCAAATACTTCAGGAATTGAGAATTTCCATATTTTTGTCTAGTGACATGTTAACTATAATTACATTTGATTTATAGAATTCTTTGTTTGATTCCTTTTAGCCCTGGTCAATATTTATTTTGTGTCACTGTACACATACACATACATTTACTGATTTAGTAATTAAGTGACTCTAATTCACTTGAGCAAGCACACCGGTGCACATACTGACATACCAGGTCTCGTCATGGAAAATTGGACGCAGCCACATCGCTGACCACACACACACACACACACAAACATACCAGTAGACGTAATTGTAAGAAGTGACCGAAACAAAACAGGAAGTGAGATCATGTTTTTGACTCACAAAAACACACGTAGTTAGGTTTTGAATAAAACAAAGGATACTGTTTTAGTAATCATTTCCTGTTTTCTTATTCATACCATTGTCTTGCTGTGTGTCTGCAGGTGATTGGCAGCTCCTTGTTATTTGTTCACGACAGTAAGGGGCGGGCCAAAGTCTGGATGATCGACTTTGGGAAAACCACGCCTCTTCCTGAAGGGCAGGAACTGACCCACCGAGCATCGTGGGTAGAGGGCAACCGAGAAGATGGATACCTGTCTGGACTTGAAAGTTTGGTGAACATCATTTTATCCATGGCGAACTCTGAACCTGAAGTCTGAGGGTTTAAAAAAGTTAACCAAGTGAACTTTTGGACACACGACAAACACTTCCTTTCATTCTTCCTCTCACTCGGGAACACTTTGGACTTCCTCAAGGATTCCTCCATGGAAATGTGTCCATATGTTGGAAACCACATCATCCCATAACAATGTTTGGCCTAATCCATTCATGGACACAACCTATTTTATTAATATCCTGTCCCCTCAAGGGATAGGCCTTTTTCACAACACTTTTTTCTGTATTTTTTCTACTATGACAAAGAAATGTCTGCTGTGAAAAAAATCTCTTTTTACAAGAAATAAGTAGATTACCTAATCCAAATTGAAAGCTAAGGCTAATGATATTTCATATTTTTTATATTTTTAACAAAAAAACAAACAAACATAAAATGTCCAAAATCAACAATATTAGTTTGTCTTTCAATATCTGCCCAGCATGTACGTTTTTCTCAGCCCGAAGCCAATTTAATCCTGACGAAGACATAAATATGTACAAAAATGATGATATTTTTTAATTTTTTTAACTTTTTAAAAACAGCCTGGTTCTAGTTTTTAGCAAAAAATACTCAAACAGGAGTAAATATTCCATTTGATGGAGACCTTTTAGTAGCGGAATATCAACTAAAAACAAGGGCCGAAACTGTGGCCGCCAAAATTGTGGGGAACAACGTTTCACATACAGTCACAAAGAGGGAGTACTAAGGCAAAGAGAATAGAGTGGCGAAGTCATGCCCATCTACTTCCGCCCCATGGGACCTTATTTCTGAAAAATGATGTATTGAAGTCAATGGGGAGAGAAAGATTATCTTTCGATCGCGTTTGAATTGTGCCACGAATTACACATATGATGTTTGTCAGTCTTAAAAAATTATTTCCATATCAAAAAAGTCACAGTTTGTCGTAAAACTGTTGAAATATAAGACAATCAATCAATGTTTATTTATATAGCCCAATATCACAAATGTTACATTTGTCTCAGTGGTCTTCACAGTGTGTACAGAATATCAGTATGACAATACGACACCCTTAGACCCTCACATCGTACAAGGAAAAACTTCCTGAGAAAACCCACCGTTTAAAGGGAAAAATGGGAGAAACCTCAGGGAGAGCAACAGAGGAGGGATCTCTCTCCCAGGACGGACAGACGTGCAATAGATGCCGTGTGTAAATCGAAGAGATAATACATTTACAAACATAGGTAGTCCAAATGTTTGGAAATGCATGTGTCTATAATAAGAAGATGAATCCACGAGGATGTCAGCAATCTTGTGGGAGCCATCAGGGAAGTAGTATGGTGAGAGTCTGGCAGGACCGCAGAGATAGGTTCAGCCACGACTCGAAGTCCAGGACTCAGATCCAGTGCTCAGGATAGAGGATCCAGGACACACGACCACAGCAACAGGATTAGCCTCGACTCAGGATCCCGGCGTAGATATGGACACAAAAAAGAGATTTGGGGGAAACTGGGTTAATCTGAACATGAGAGTACACAGGAACAAACAGACAGAAAGACGGAGTAAGGTGCCCCAACAGTCCAAGCCTATAGCAGCTAAACTAACGTGTCTACATACATGCACTCCCTTAGGATAGGTTGAGGGGAAAGGGTAGCAAGTAAGAAGTAGGAAACAGAGGTGGAGAGGCACACAGGGAGAAAGGTCCCCACTGGAACCTGAATTGGTTAGAGGTAAGGAGTAGGTCTGTGGCTACGTTCCACACTCCCGGGCCGGGCTAGGCCTTCTCTGCAACCTGTTACCCTCTATTCGAACCTCGAGAGGTCATAGAGGGGAAAGGTTTGGATAAAGTTTTAAATATAAGATCTAAGTTTTTAGGATTTAAGTGAAAGAGTAAGAACTAAAATGTATAGGTGAAGAGGCACAATGTATCTACGTCAATGCAATCTTATTAGATTATTTTATTTTATCACTATAAGCTTTATCAAAAAGGAAGGTCTTAAGCGTACTCTTAAAAACGGATAGGCTGTCTGCCGACTATGAAAAATATGCAACTAGTGAATATAGCTAGCTGACATTAACGTTACACATTACACTCGTGTTACTCACCGAAACCTTGTAAAGCCGGTCCCGCATGCTGGAACCGACTAACTCCCCTTTTGTGTATATAGGCTACAGCTCTCAACATGGCCAGACTTGTAGTAATTTTCACCTCTTTTAATACTTTTCGCTTCATTCTGAAAGAAAGAGGTGAAGTGTGCTAACGTGACGGCCGTCTTGGTGTTAGTGACGTATGCAAGACCAGAGTTGTAGTTCATTGAGCGCTTCACACAAAAAAACGTGTTACTTCACAGTTTTACGGCACTTTTTTTTTTTTTGACTTGCAAAATTATCTTTTAAATTGACAAACATCATATGTGTAATTTGTTGCACAATTCAAACGGGATCAAAAGATAACTTCTTTTGACTTATAGGGCTGATTTTCACAAAATCAATTAATTGTTGTTGTTGGTCTTTTGTGGGGATTTGTTGATGATAATAAGAAAGTATGAAGAAACTGTGTGGAATTTCTACATTTCTGACCATGGCGCCCCCTGGTGGTTTTGTTCACACACAAAAAGACAAGTTCAACCCCCCAAATGTTATGTCAAATGTGTTTGAACACTTCAGCTCTCATGACTGTGAAACAGATTCCAACGTAACATACTGTAGACGTACCACCATTCAGTCAGACTTTGATTGTAATTCTTCCTCAGCAATTCTGAATTGAATTGTATTGGATTGTTTGTCTGTTTTGACCACAACAGCACATTGCCACTATCCTTTAAAAAAAAAAAAAAAGTGCACTTGATTCGGTTTCACCATTAGAGGTTGTACAGTTGAGTGTGTTTTACATTGTCTTTTAGCTCATTTTAACCTGTGTTTAACCAGCCACAGTTAGAATTTAGATGTGGAGCTAAATTATAAATCCCACAGCAGTTTCAGTGTGTTATGGAGATAATTGTTTCATATTTAACATTTTTTTTACACTGTATGTTGGGATTGTTCACATTGTACAATAAGATGTATTATGTTTGATTGTAGATTTTGTAACATTATTTTAGTGAACTCAAATCCTGTGGAACACTTACAGCCATGAACAATCTTATTTAAGCTATACAGTGCCTTGACATTACAAAGCCAAGTGAAAATATGTTATATTTTTTACGTTATGACAGACTTTTCTTCAAGTCTTAACTGTTACTGTACGTAGTTTTGGGTGCATGTTTATTATTCTCTTGAAGTGTGGGCTTAATTTGTATTTCATTCTGTCTTTATTTATAACATTATATTATGTTTTTTTTTAGTTAATGGGATACTGTGACATCTTGAATTTTGGGCTGTTATGCTGTTTTGTCTTCAGGCATATGTTACAATATGAGTGGAAGTCAAACTGTGGGGCGAGTAGCTGACATTGAGAACGTTATTTAGAACATTGGACGTGGCTATAGAAAAGATCAATGATGTTAAGATGCAATGCAACAGTTCACTTGGCAGATAAGGTAGAAACATATGTCTCATAATGTAACAGGTTCTTGATGAACAATAAAAACAAAATAGTATATAGCTTCCACTTCACCATATATTTAAAGTGCCTTGTTTTGTTACTTGATGTTTGCAGTGACAGTAGACAGAGAAACAGAATGATTATAATTCCATGCAGTGCCTTCCTAAGAAAGTAGTTTGATATTTTGTGAAATATACTGTATATAAATATTATATTCGTTTTTTTTGCTGAGAATTAGATGAGATAATTAATACCTTGCTCATTCCTGTATGCTAAACATGTAGCATTTGCTAGCAGCTTGTTAGCTTAGCTGTACTTTTACTGAAGAATGAAGAGTGCAAACAGGATAACAAAACTAGGTATTTTTATAAACATTTAACATATAACATGTTAATTTGTGAGCTTTAATGTTACTGTAGGTATTTTCTACACCAGGTTAGTGGTTTTTCCCTGTTGCAGTCTTTATGCTAAGCTAACTGGCTTCTAGCTGTTGATTAATTTAATACTGAGAGATTTGAGTGGTATTTCTTAACATAATAAAATATGTATTCAAGACAAACCATCTAAGCTCTAGGCTCCCCTATAAGCACTTACAAGTATGCTTTGGAGGTTTTTTAGTAGCCATTAGACCTACATTGTTCTGGTTTTCTGGCTTGTGTATTTATTAGAATTGATCCCTTCAAAAAAGTGTGTATCTGGTAAACAAAAAACTCTGGGATCTTTTCATATTGGCCTTTAGATTAACCAGTTAAAAAACAAATATCAAGATTTTGGGTAATACATTATTAAACTTGTAGTAAATGTGAGTTTTCTTTATACACGAGGAAGGACTCAACCTCTCGTCCTGACCTGAGAAGCCCTCAGTGACCCCACGCTGCTGCTGCTTCTTTGCCACAATAATTGTTGTGTTTGCATGGGGGTAATTTGCCATTCAAATCACACCTATCCACAACAGCAGCAGCATCCGGAGCTGGTGAGGGAAGAAAAGGACATGATTCAGGAGCTGAGAGATTGTGAATACAGAGATGTGTCTCTTCTCCCTTTTTTCATGGAGGGTGGCTGGGAAGGTTGAACCCTTTTGAACATGCAGCAGCTGCTACTCTACACATTTCATAAATGTTTTAACTTTTTCCTACTCTTTCTACCCTTTTGCACACTTTTTCTTTTATCTACGTGATTGTTTTATACATGCTAAACAAATAATGTGCACAGATATATTCACTTACAAAAATCAGTGAGTTCATTTAATCTGGGAAATAGTTATAACCTCCTTTACATATGCAATAGAATATGTGCTGTGTGGAACAGCGGCACACACGCTGTTATTCTAATGACATTGCAGAGAGACAATCATCCATAAAAGTCAGAGTAAGGACCTAGGATCAGGACCCAAATGCAGTATGCATAATGACAGGAGTTAAAAAATAAATATATACTTTGTGTAGTCTGTAAATGAGGTACCATTTCATCACTTGTTCATGTGAATGAGCTCCAGACTGAGCTGCGAGGCAGTGGGATTAAAAAATTGATATAGGACATGGATGTTGAAGGCTGGTACATTTTATAACCAGAGGTCCAACTTTTTTGATTATGCGCCTCTGATCCACTTCCTTAGGAATGAACAAGACTCCAATGCTTTATCCAGTTATCTTATACATCCATGGTGGAGATCCTCAGATGAGGGGCAATACATTCTAATGTGCTAGCATGTGAGATAAGAAAGGGAGCCAATCTGAATGGTATTTTGAGTCCTGTTTCCTTATCTAGACAGCCCCCAAATTCAGGTTGTGAATTGACAGGGACTCCAGATACTTTATGTGCACAAGCACAGAAAAGGTCTTTTTTTTTACAATATCAAATTGCATTTGTGCGTTTTGTTTGTAGATTGTACTTGAGATGTTATGTTCTTTCTAATCGATATTTAATTGATCACAAAATAATATTGTTATTATGATTTTGGCTGTCATGTATGGAACGCCATTTAAGCCAAAATTAAATAAATAGATAAATAATTAAATAAATACATATATAAATATGGCTATGAAATAAATTCTAAAATAAATAAATTAGGCAATAAATATGTATACATGCACATTTAAATACACATTTATTTATTTCATGGGACTTTTATTTCATAATGACACATTTATTTATTTCAAGAGACTCGTATTTCATAATGACATATTTATTTATTTCAGATGACTTGTATTTCATAATGACGCATTTATTGATTGATTGATTTCCATTCCTTATATGCAAATGAACGGGGCGTGGTTAGCTCACAGGTCCAGAGACCCAGACCAAAGCAACAGCACCACACTGACTACTCGAGAAGAGGAAGAAAATGGAGGAGAAGGACTATAAGGCAAACTACTAAATTCTCAGTCAGACACATGGTCAGACATCGCATGTAATCTGATACTCTAAATGTCACCCGCCAGAAATGTTCGCTTCTTCTTCTTCGGTGTAAATTGTCCGTTGGCAAACCAGTTGACTTCTTCTTCTTCTCTTCGGTTTTTTGGCGGATTGCAAACAACTTTAAGGTGCATACCGCCACCTACTGTACATGAGTGTGAATCATCATATCATTCCATCTCTTAACTCATGGACGTATCTATGATCTAATCCAAAAATAAATAAATAAAAAACATAATAAATAAAACAAAACAACAATCTATGATCTTTCATAACCTAATGTTAGATAATTGTACCTACCCCAGTTTCACTAAAGGTAAACAGTGCCTTTCTGGTAGCTCTTTCTCACTCTCCTTTTGTTCCCAAAATACCAACCACACTCCATTCCCTCTCTGCCTCTAAAACGTTATCCTTTACTTTTTCTCTTTCAGCTTTATAGATGTTCCACATTTTTCTTTAACTCCACAATTCCTACACTTGTCACTGTTACTTTTCCCCATGACGTACCATTCAATGCTGTGTGATTCATTCTGAGTCGAGCTATCATCATTTCCTCCCTTCTGTTTCTGTCTTTATAAATATTTGTCTGCTGGCATACCAGCAGACCAGCATTTATCTATCACCAGCTTATGTTAGTATTAAATATACAATGTATTCTGGTAACTATCAAAATAAAGACATTGTATAGTGTTCATAACAGTATTTTTATTTAATAAATTATACTTAATACAATAATATTACAAATAAAACCTACATCTAAATAAATATATCATCTAAAAAAGATGCATTTGATTTAAAAATAACAAATATAATTCAAAATGTAAACAGCAACAAAGAAATTATAAACATTTTTTTTCTTTTTCTTGTTAATATCCATTATCTTCTCTGTTATGTATCTTCCGGTCTTTGCCAATCTGGCCAGCATTTCTTGGCCCTCCACGTCTTCCTCGTACAGCCTCTGCTTGAAGCAAACTGAAAATAAGAAACAACAATGTTTTAACAAATCGTATTAAATTATGTGATGATAAAACTGCAAACAGAATAGCTGAAACTTTAACAAAATAAATAACTCAGTTTCCTCTAATCATTAACCCATGTTTGTATAATGTAGTTAACTCTGTGTGTTGCTGCTAGCATACATAACACCTGACGTGGAAACGTTACTCGTAGATGGGGCTACAGAGCTACTAGAAAGACAGTCGAACCCGGTGCATTCCTCCGTCTGGATGTGGAGCACTTTTGCTAAATGTTTAGACACATAGCTCGTGTTACCGCCCTTACATGCTAAATTCTTATTGCACTTTTGGCAACAAGCATTTTCCACCTCAAGACCAAGCCCCCAGGAAGTGTGCCGGACTCTGAGGAAAAATATTCGTTGTGTCCAAACGGTGGTACTACAATTTCCTTATCAGTCTGTGACGTCGACCGGCCCAGAAATACTTTTCCCCATTGACTAACATTGGGAAAGAGACGTCTGTAAATCGGTGGATACTTTTTTTTAAACTAAATAAACTACCCAGTATGAACTATTGTATAGCTCTAGAATCATTAAGTCCTTAAAGTTGTAAAATGCACTAAAAGCCGAATCTAGATTTATTCTCTCTCTCCATTCTTTCTAGTGAGCCGAGAGTGTGTGCTCGGGGGCGGGGCTTAAGGGGCGCATGCTCTGTGAGCGCACAAACGGGTTATTCTGCTCTGACAGCCAGGCATGACGGGTAATCTGTGACGTTTCGCTCTCTCAAAAGTTGGGCCATTTTTACTTCATGCGCCAATGAGCAGCTCTCATAGGAAAGAACGAGATCCCGCCTCCCACGCTGTATCCAGTTCTTATTATACATCCATGCTCAAGACGGGTAACATAACTACCCTCGGGGCGCTTAGTTCTCTCCGCCGTGTGTGTGTGTGTGTGTGTGTGTGTGTGTGTGTGCATGCATGTAGCAGGTTCTGTGTGTAAACTGCCCCGCCCCCTCGCACACCGACAGGGGAGAGAGATCTCGTCTGGATTGGAAAGATCAAAAATAAATCATAGACGCACTTTGTAGTCTTATTGCATATTAGAAACGGAGTTGCAGTAAGACTGCGATATAATGTTTATGTAGATATAATACATATGACATCTATTTTTTAAATGTCTCCAGTACCGATAAAAAGATCGATAACGTTGGACGTTAACGGTACCACGGTCTTTAATAATTCAGCCCCGGGGCCCGTTTAATACCAGGGCTCGGTACCCATCCCTAGTTTTAATTATTACATCATCAATATTACATTTCAAATAACCAAGTACTTGGTGTCTCACAAAGAGCAAGTGGCTAGTGCTGCTAAGAACATACCTGGTGATGGTGGTGGCTCTTCGCTGCAGGATCTGGTCGATGTCCTCCTAGCAGAAGCGATTGCCTTCGTCGTTCTCGTCCATGATGGCGGCGTAGGCTCCTTTCCTCAGCAGGTCCTCGATCTCCTTCTTGGAGAACTGCTGGACCGGCTAAAGGCGACGCAGAGAGACATTTACACAAGTGGATTTAGAAAACTCTTTTTGAAAATAAACTAAGCGTACTGCAACAGCGACTGACCCAAAAATGACTTGGCATCTAGAAATATGACAGATTTTATTTTTCTCACCCCGTTGTTGTTGCCACTCATGCTCTGCAGGACGGGACGGTCCAGCCCGAGCTTCAGACTAGCTTTATCCAGCATTTCCCTCTCATAGTTTCTAGTGATCAGACGGTACACCTCCACCGCCTTAGACTGGCCAAAACGATGACACCGAGCTTGAGCCTGAAATAAAAAATTAAAAGAGGGGTCAAAAGAGCATCATGTGCAGCTGCTGTTCAACGTTTTTAAGCATTAAATGGGGAAATAATATACACTTAAAGAACCGAGGGAATAAACGGAAAGACTGTTGTTGTTGTAGCCCTATTGAACTATCTTTAGGACGGACAGAGCAGATATATATATATCGTACCTGCATGTCATTTTGAGGGTTTCAGTCAGAGTGGAATATCACACAGGTGTCTGCAGCAGTGAGGTTCACAAGCTCTTGATCAGGTGTTTGATGTGGGCTGGCATGATCCTTTCTGCAGCGATGAATAAAGAAAACAAAGAAGACATTATTAATAATAGTAATGATGGTAACAACAATAATATTAGTATAACTATTATAGCACTTACACAATAATTGCAAAGTGATTCTCACAACAAAAATAAAGAACAAAACAATATCAACAATAAAAAAACTAATTATTATAGGAATGTTAAGATACAAATAAATGATAAACATTCTGAGAGGCCGACTACAAAAGGTAGACTCAATGGCTCTTGATGACATCAATGAGCAGTCCCAAAACATGCTGCTGTATAAAAAGAAATATGTCCAGATTTATTCTATTTAGTGTTGGATGATTTGTTGTATTGATTGCTGATGGATGTTAAGATATGTTTTACAATTATAACAAAAAGATTATTGTAATTGGAATCAAAAAGTTTACAAATCGTAGTTTTAATAAAATGACTAGCAATATAGGATTTATTATTCAACAGCGGTAAAGCATTAAGTTGCTAATTGAACATACACTGAACTGTAAAACTTACCACTATTTAGGAAAGGACCTGATCAGAAGGATTGACTAGTAAGACAGCAAAGAGGTGGAGGAGGTCTCTGTCATGTACAACCATTGGTAGATGTTACACCTGAAAGAAAGATAAGGAAATAAGAGAAGACAGGAGGACAAACACCTTCTTAAGTAAAAGACGAAATCATGTCAAGCTTTACATTTTTCAGTCTTTACAATGCGCTGTTGGAAATTACCTTCCAAAGGCTAAATTCAAACTCAACACCATAAATAACTGGGTACCAAAGTGCTTTACCTGATAGAACACGTTCCACACGGAGCAGCAACCATCCGGCTGGGCCGTATGCTGCATATCATCTCCTCCCTCTCCACTGTTTCCAGTAGATATCTACTGCCTCTGTCCAATAAAACTGAAATGCCCCAAAACAATCATATTTAAAACAATAACTTTCTTTTGGCATTCAAATGTATTAGAATCTCACCTTTTTCCTGGATGTCAGGAAGGCGTTCACTTCAAGTCCGCAACCAGTCATAGGAGTTCAAATGCAAAGCCTGAACGATGACAAGAGCGGGAGACTTACATGTTACAAGATAAGTAATACCAGAGCAATGTTTAGGACATGCAGGGAACAGATCAAATCCCCTGACAGACTCACACACTTTGGTAATGTCCTCATCTGATAATGATGTTTCATTTTTAGCAGCAAAGTAACATTACTCAATGTATATGTTGGACCCAACTCATGTACAGTATGTTTTGCATCTCCTCAACAATGGTCTGTATAGTTGAGTATAAACAAACTGTCCCTACAGTTTCAGGTAGATTAACAAAGAAAAGTTTGCATTGCAATGAAGCACAAATCCCTCTTTGTATTAAGCTAGCTGCCACAGAAAGTACAGCTTAACATGCTAACCTGGCAGAGTTAGCTAACGTTAGCTAACTTCATGTCCAACTAAAAACTTCTAACGTGCATTACATTGACGATTTTAAACACAACTTAACTCTCTCAACTTGTAAAATAACGTTAATTTAACATACCCTTAAATTACTACATCACGTTTTTCAGGGGCAACACAAACTGCAGAAAACGTTAGCTGCTAACTGTTGTTAGCTAAGACAGCTAGCTCGTAACAATAGCCTACTAGCAAACGTAAGGTTACGTTAACATTAACTTAACATTGTAAGAAAGCAAAACGAACCTTCGAGACATATTTTATTCTCAGACTGGGGCTGCTTCTCAGGTCGATTAAATGAAATCCTTGCTTCCCTCACTTGCGTCGTTTCCCTGCGTTTAGTCCCTCCCACCAGGGAAGCATGGAGGGACGCAAGGAAACCACGAGAAGCAGGGAAATGAGTTTTAAGAGCAATGGGACGTCCTTTCCTCCGGAGCGTCACGTGAAGCGACGTCCGTTTGTGATGACGCCGCACAGCTGTTCGTCTGACAGCAGCACTGTCTGCGTTGTTTTCACAAACACCCCCGCCACACATTTACTGACACAAACATTTGTATCATCTGTTGTAGACCCCAGAGCTATATGGCTCTGGTAGACCCCAATAAATAAAATAAGAACTCATTCTCAAAAAAGTAAACATAAACGCCATTCTTAAAATGTATAAACGAACAATAGTTTGATTAATACGATTAGAGTGTACAGTAGAAATAAAATAATTGAGAGAAGAAAAAGAGATATATTAGGCTTGTTTGAGACGCGTTGCGGCTCGCCTCGAAAGTAGACGAGAGTAGCCGATCGCAGCCGGGGGAGGTTTCAAAAAACTCGCCTGAAGTCGGACAGCTCCGAGTCGGCTTCTTCTTCTTCATCTTCTTCGCCTTCTTCGCCTTCTTCTTCTTCTTCTCTCGGTTATTTGGCGGATTGCAAACAACTTTAAGGTGCATACCGCCACCTCCGAAGTCGGCTTGACTCGGTTTGCATTTATAAAGAATGCACACGTGTTTAATCGTTAATGTCAGATATGTACTAAGTAAATACATTTGTTCCTGCTCAAGATTAGATTAAACTTTATTGTTATTGCACATATTACAGGTACTGGGACAACGAAATGCAGTTTAGCTTCTAACCAGGTGCAACAAGCAGTAAAGTGAAAAGTAATGTACACAATCTACAGAATAAAATATAGAATGAATTGAATAATGAATAAACAGTGAGGGCTATGAATACACTAGATCAGTGGTTCCCAAACAAACAAAGGACAAGTAAAAATTCAAGGCACACCTATTGTGCAAAACAGCCCTTATAACACATGTTATCACTCATATCATGTAAAATATCTGTAAATGTGCATAATTATTTACTAATGCCAAATAAAATGTGACAAAGACAACTATATTACTCATGAAATATTTATTAACGAAATATTTCAGAAATTAATTTGAAACTTTATCAAATTAGGCTTCATCAAAGCAGCAACACACTCATTTAAACCAGACAGGTCACAAAATTAACATTTCAGCAATCAGCATTGAAACATGTGTTATTGTAAATATTTTTGCCGACTTACAAATTAGTGAGATACATGTGCCTGTCGGGGCGCGCAGATTTTTTGTATCCTTGGTGGCACTGAGGAGAGGGCCACTCGCAAGTCCTGTTCAACAGAGAGCCGTGAGTCCCGTGACCTCCTGTTGTTCTTCATGTAAATCAGAGTAGAGAACGCCAACTCCAGAGATGGGGTCGTTACTAATTTTTCAAAAATATATTACATATTACTTTTTTTAAAAAGTAATATATGACACTACTTCGTTAGTATCTACATAAAGTAACTCGTTACTTTACTCGCCGAGCACGTATGAACTTGCACATGCCTGAGTGGCAATAACTTTCCTTACCAGCAGGCGGCGGTAGTGTGTATTTGTCATTCAAAACAGGCAACAACCGGAAAACAGAGAAGAAGAATAGACGACGTGATATAAACAAACAACAAATAGCTGTGCGGTAGCTTCACCTTAGCATGTGTTCTTTGCAGGTGTTTGTTGAGGTTTGACGTGGTGTTTACAGCAGTGGATAACAGCTTCTGGCCTGGGGCCTATACTACGAAGCTGGTTTAACCTAACCTGGATATGTTTGAGTTAGCCGGTTGGCCTAATCCAAAACATACGCGCTCTCGCTAAACTGTACTACGACGCGGGTTATCAAGTGGATCGCTCAAGCCAGCCGTTTCCTATCTAGTTAGGTGCGCGTTCACATGAAAGACAGCGCAGCGTCATACTTCCTGAATGAAAAGTGAACTTTAATACTAGTCAAAAATGAAGAAGTTAAACTTTAAACATCCATGACTTAGGATAAAAGCCACATAGTCTGCACCTGCAAGGTGAATACAGCTGGCAAAAGAAAAAGTGTTTGAATGCGTACATTAACAGGTTTATGATATCACTGCCCCGTCTAAAACACGATTTGACTTTAATTACATTTGTCTCGAGTGTTTCGTCAACTTAATGTGTTGCTTAAAATAATACTTCTGCATACAGTATGTGACACTGTGAGTGTCGCACGGCCAGATAGGGCTCAGCTGACTCAGATAAGAAAATATGATACATTATGAAGTGATATGCCGCGGACTGTACTTGATGTTACTCTGATCCGGTTACTTAGGCCTATGTTGTGGCAGATATTTAAGTAAGCTTTCTTAATGCTAATGTTATAATAGTCAGATTGCTCTGAAGATGGGAGGTGATATTCTATTAATGTTCACGTTCACACAGTCGGTGATTTTTGCCAGCCGTCTTTCCTGCGACGGCAGCTTTTCTGTATTTCCTTTCTCCTGTAATATGACTTGATCGCTTTAAACTCCGCACACTGAGCTCTGATTGGTCAGCAGGCAGTGCTTTCACTGAGTTGAGCTCTTAGCCTGCAACCTAACCTGGTCCCGACGAGGTTAGCCGCTTAGCATAAGTTACCATCAGTGCTTGAATTGGAATGAAAAAGGTGCCAGTACTCTAAAATCAGCAACTTTTTCAAGTCAATTTTATATATACAGCCCACAAACAAGAATTTGGCTACTATAATGCTGGTGAGTTTGTCTCTTTACTACTGTATATTTTAGAAAGGTTCACTGTACTTAACATTTGTTATGATAGGCAGCGGATATGGCTAAAGCTCAGTAAGGTCAATATTAACTGAAAATATAGCAATCAAAGTCTAGATCTTCTGCTGAAGACACATGAAGCAGAGACCTTTCAGGTGAGAGCCCCTCTGGTGGTGTTCAACATTAATGACAAGGAAACAAAGCTCTGGTCAGAAGCATTTTTTATAAAAAGCTTTAACAAAATTAAGTATTTCTGTACATTTTGAATGCAATCTAACTTTCCAACTCAGAAAACGAAAAACGAAAAAGTGCCAAAAGTCTTCTCACATGGCTGAGCTGCTTTGCAATATACTTCACCACTGAAGAATACAAATATGTATAAAGTAAACTATGATGCAATCTAACTTTCCAACTCAGAAAAATGATAAAGAGCATGAACAAAGAACATGTAAAAACAAATGCAAAATTTGCACAATCTAAAATGAGAAACTGTAACTGCAAGTAACAAAGTCATGGAGCCATGGTAAAGAGTTACATTGAACACCAAGCTGATCAGATAACTCCCTGGTTGGTCTGAAGTCCTTCTATCTCCAGGATCTGTACAAATCGGCACATTATGCCAAAAGTCTTCTCACTGGGTGAGCTGCTTTGCAATATACTTCACATTGTTAGAAAAGGCTCCAGAAGGCCTTGGGGACATCAGTATCAGGGGCTGGAGCTGGACAGGCTCTTTCATCAGCACTTCTCCTTCCCTTTGCCAGCCAGGACCTCACATACTGTTCCGGATTGAACTGTCCTAGTGATGGTCCATTACATTTAATGAAAACCAGGCTGGACAGTCGGCTGACAGAGAGAGCATTCCTTTTTGCAGTAAGGATATCGTTCATGCAGCTGAATGCCCGCTCACACTCACTAGTGGAGACAGCGATGGTTCGGACTGCTTTCAGTAGAGGCTCCATGGCAGCAGGTGTACGGGATGCCCTGGTTTCCTTGTATTCGCGAAAGCCCTGAACAGTCTCTCTTCTGTCCACTTTCAGCACTTCGCACAAACGTAGCACCTCTACGTCCCCATACTGTACGTCTAACTCCTCTTCAGGCCAACTTCCAGGATGGATAACTTTCATGTCCTGGATTAGCTGATTGTCCCGGGCCTCCCGGCCATGTAATGGGATTTCTCTTGTGCTGACATGAGAGGAGGTTGTGGAAGTCATTCTGTGTCTCAGATTCTCTACCATACTGCGGAAAAACTGACCTGCATGAATCTGTACAAGCCTGCCATTCTCACGCAGGGCAACACCCTTGAAGGACTTCTCAGCTAGAGCTGTATGAACTGTAGTCATGTGTGGGCCAGGCATGGTGACCATGGATTCAAAAACTCGTATTTCTCGAGTTAAGAGCCTATCTGCTGTAGGCAGTGTCATCTCTCTTTTTTGGAGTTGCCGAGAGAGGTCGCTGAGCTCTGTGAGCGCATCGTACATCAGTCCCAGATTGCTGACAAACGTTGCAGATGTGAGCACATCATCCAGGCCCTTGTACTTTGCTCTGTCTCTGGAATCCCTGCTCGTGTCGTTTGCAGCATTTGTGAAGTGATCATGAAGCACTCGGAAGTTTTCCCAGACTGCTCTGACGCTCCTTTCACTTGAAGCCACCCAGCGGATGGAAAAAACACGCCCTATCACCAGGAGACGCTGTCCGACTGCTTGCGCACACTGCCTCTGATTTTTAGGGGAGGCATGGAACAAGGAATAGAGTTTGTCAAAAAAGATCTGGAAATGATTGAGCCCTGAGACCTCCTTGACCAGATCCCCAACTGCCAGCTCTAGACGATGATTGGAGCAGTGCCACACAAACAGGCTTGGGAATTTACTACACAACTGGGTAGCAACGCCTGTTCTCTTCCCTAGCATGACTGAAGCCCCATCACATGCAAAAGAAACGAAACACTGACCTAAAAAGTCCTCGTTAAAATCTCTTCCAAGACACTCCATTAACGCCTTTGTGATGTCATCAGCCGTTGTTCCATCCAACTCGATCAGCTCCCAAAAAAACGTTTCGGGCTCAGCATCAGCTAATGCTGAGCGTAGACACACAACAAGCACCGTTTTACCACTAATAGTGGTAGATTCATCGACCAAAACACAGAGTTTTCTTTGGTTTTCTGTAATGTCTTTTGCCATTTTTTTCTTCAGCTCATGAGCTATGTGGTCGATGATTTCGCCACAGGTTTTATTGGAGTGCAAAACCCTGCCCACATTCAGCCCATTCAGTTTCTGTACATTCAAATCAATTGGCATGTCTGTGAATGGCCGGCTATGTTTGCCAATTTTATATGCCATTCGAAAAACTCTGATAGTGGTGTCTAATTCAGATGTATGCATAGACTGCACTTGATGTTGAATAGTTTCACGTGAAGCAGATGTAAGGATGTCAGCAGTTTTTACATGGGCTTGTGATTCTTTATGTTCTTTGATTTTTTTTTCTCAGGCTAGCTTGTTGTTTGCCCTTGTCAACACCGAAATGAGACACTGCACACTCACCCCATTCAGTTGACAGTTTCAGTCCTTGTCCAGTGTGTATTCCCAAAGATTTGACATCTCTGCATATCCGACATCCTAGCTTCTTATCTTTAAGAAGGAGCCATGCATTGGTCTTGCAAAAATATTGCACCTGGTCCGTTGTCCAGCAGTCAGGTGCATCGCTTTGCCCGGTGTTGGTGGTGGCAGTTGCGCCAGCAGCAGCTAACGTTAGAGGCTCTGGAGGAGGCGGCGGAGCTAGTGCTAATGCTAATGCGCTAGAACTTGGAGCAGGAGGATCAACCAAAGAAAGCTCCCCATCAGACACAATTTCCAACACAGGCACAGCATTCTCTGTATTTGAAGTTTCTTCCGGCGACAACCGCTGTCTTTTTGCACTTTTATTAATCCACGCTAACATTTTAGAAATGCTAATTTGTGACGTGACTTGCTTTCCTTCTCTCGGGGGCGTGCCTGCTCTGTTCTATCACTCTACATAGCCACCCACTGGGTGGGAGTTGCACTGCATAAACACAACACACGTGCATCTAGGTATGTAAATTGTAAAGCATTAAAACATGGTTTTACTAACAGTTTTCAGTATGTTGTTACTTCGGCATTATTATTATTATTATTATTTTGAAACGTGTATTACTATTAAATCACGGTCAAATAGGTTAATTTTGACATAGTCGTTTCCACCACAGTATTTACATGGAGAAGATAAGCCCCGCCCCCTCTCCAGCACGTTCTGTTTGAATGACAGGAGTAAACAGCTGACAGCCGCTGTGAAACTCCAGCGGTTAGAGCGATGAGAATGTCCGTTCGGCACCTCATGACGCATCTACTGAGTACCGGGCGGCTGTATATATATATATGGATGTATAATAAGAACGGCGGGAGAGTGTTGAGTACTGGCACGGTGCATGAGTACCGGAGTACCGCCAGCATGCCGGTACTGAGCAAGAAGTGCCGGTACTCCATGGGTCAGAACCAGAAGTGCCGGTACTGCGTACCGGTGAGTACCGGCCCAATTCCAGCACTGGTTACCATGGAGATCTAGCCTGCTAAAAAGAGAACCAGCTTCGTAGGACCGGAAAGCCGGAGTTTTCCCTGAATTTAGCCGGCTAAGCGAAAATCCTGCTTCGTAGTATACCCCCCTGGACACAGTTTGCACCTCACCGTCACATTCCTGTCTATTCTTCGGACGAACAAAAAAATAATGGGCATACCTCCCACCCCTCGAAATTTATCGCTGACTCAGCCATGTTTATGCAGCACTGCACGTGGAGATGTGGACGCACAAGTCGCGCAGATTACGTACATATAAACCTACAAAGTACTGATATTATAGTAAATAAAAAAATTATTATTTTTGTGTAGTTGTATATTGCAATAATAATGTATTGTTGTCACAAAATCCCACGGCACACCCGGACTTGCCTCACGGCACACCACTGTGCCGCGGCACACCGTTTGGGAACCACTGCACTAGATATCAGCCTGTGAGCAGTATGAACAGTGTGTATGAATATGCTAAGACAGGGGTGCCCAACTTTTTTTGAACCGAGAGCTACTTTTAAAGTTGCCAGTCTGCCGAGATCTACCAGTCCAAATAGAGAGGCGTAGCCATTACTGACAGCCTACTACCAGGTGAATACACACTTCTACTTGTATAAAACTGACCTTTGTACGATTAATACTTCATAAAATACTGCAGATCCTTTATCTTACCTATTTCTAATCTACACACATACAAGTATTTAACTGAAGTTACACAACAGTGTTGTTGATACAGAGTTGGAGTTTATTCACACGTCACACTACAGTGGGTAATGTTTTCAAGACACATTGAACAGTGCTGCCACATATGACACAGGAAAAAGAAAAGACTCTGAACCCTTTCTTTGCCATTATATAAAAATAGTGTTGCTACAAAAGTATAAATTACACTTACTAATAAGACAACTCAGATCTGAAGCTACACAGGAATCTGCTGCCAAAGTGCAATATAAAAGACAAAATTAATAGAATCAAACCCTTTTTTTGTTGCATTTTAGTAGAGTATAAAAATAAATGCCTTTAAAAAATAGGATGCAAGCAACACTAGTTTCTTAACCTGAATTGATAATAGACTATAATCAATTTAAACAGAACAGATCTTAATGTTTGCATTCTTATACCATTTTGTACAATAATTATAATGAATAAGTTCAAACAAACTAAAACTTACAGCTGATTAATAACGGTATCCAACTTGAGTTTTTATTATGTCAAAAACCTGTTGAAATGCTAGTTATTTTTACTGTCCCCAAAAAGCGCATCGGCAGCCTCCAGGAAAGCTTCTTTCACAACTTCGCCATCTTTGAAAGACTTCATGTGTTTCGCAAGAACGTGACTGACACGATAAGGTGCTATGGTAGCAGCCTTGCTCTTGTTGTTGGGCCTGGTGAAAATGGACTGCTGTGCATTTAGCTGTCCTTTCAGGCCCCTCCCCTTTTGGGAGCGTAGGGCAGATTTAGGAGGGAATTCCGTCTCGTAGCGTTTGTGCACTGTTTTGAAATGCCGCTCCTAAATTACCCTTCTTCGATAAAGGCTTTAAAGCCATGCTCGCATTGCAGATGAGACAGATGGACTTTGAATTGGAATAGATACAAAAATAATCATCCTCCCACTCGGAGTGAAAATGATATATTTTTGGCTTTTTTGCTTCTGCTATAATTGCGGTCTTGTGTGTGTGCGGACTGTCACTCCTGTTGACACGGACAACATCAGCGAACTAGTGCAGTGTGCACTGCCCACCAGCCACGCCCCGACACATGGGGTCACACCGGCCAATCACAAAGCTGTGATGCGTCAAGTGCATTTTTCTGGCACAGGAAGATTATTTTACACATCTCGCGATCGACTGGGAATCTCCCCGCGATCGACCGGTTTATATAAGATATATAAAGTATGAAAACGGTAAGCAGTGCAAGTATAGTATAAAACATATGGATATTAATTTCATTATGATAAACATTGTGGAACAATGATGAAAAATGGGAATGGATGTGGCGACGTAAAACTGACACAAAACAACAACAAACCTTTGCCGAGCCAATTGGAGAGTTTCATCACCAGCACGTGGTAAAAACCACCAATGAGCGCTCAGCTCGAGATACCAGCGAGTCGTTTCCATGGATGTATAATAAGAACTGGATACAGCGTGGGAGGCGGGGCCTCATTCATTCCTATGAGAGTTGCTCATTAGCCATGATGATAAAATGGCCCAACTTTTGAGAGCGTGAAACGTCACAGATTACCCAGCATGCCAGAGAAGTACCCGTATGTGCGCTCATAGCGCATGCGCAACTTTAACCAAAATGCTCGTTCACATCAAGCACGTCAATTTGCGTACACGTAACAGCACCGTGCGTTCATGACAGCATGGTAATGATTTGATATTATGATGGATTTGATATTAACGAGGCGGCAGTTAGCAGCTAGCGGCTAGCTAGTAATTATGCTAATGTGACATCAATCGTTATGCACTTATATTACGCTGTATCAGGATCTAGTGATATCCAACAGAGCTTCATTTAGCATGAAAGAATGATTGCACTGTGTATATATATATATATATACACAGATATATATATAAAAATGATATATATACATATACATGATATATATATATATATATATATATATATCATTTACGGTACAATATTTAATCATACAGCCCATGTAGTATGATAATGAATTACAGCAAACATGTGCAATATATCCATTATTACAGCTCCGTGGGATGGCAGTGAGACGATATGGGTCCGTTCTTATTGTGCATCCATGGGTAAAGATAAACGCAACTCAAGTTGGTTTCTCAAACAGCATCTCTGTAAACTACGTGTATTCACCAAGCGGCAAACTGTAGGGTAGAGCCGGGAAGCCAATACGGAAGTGCCACACACTGCAGTTCATATATTGGCCGATAGGCGATGGCTGCAGAAAGGAGCAATTTCCATAGACCCCCATGTTAAAATGCCCAACTTTACAGCAGAAAAAAACATGTTCTACCCCTGGCTCCATACATTTTTATTATCGATATAGTTAGATTCCACCTTCATAATTATGGATCTGTGAGTGAATTGTTTTCTAACGCGACCCTTTTATTTATATTAGGTCTTAAAGTTTGTGCAGAAATTAGGGCGTGGTCACATTGAGTGACGGCTCTGTCAAGTGCCTGCCGCTGTTAGCTTCTTGTCTCTCTGCTAGCTGCTCCGTGAAGCTAGCTACAGGGACTCTGCCTGCTCAGCTCATCCAGGAAACACAACTTGTAGCCGGCCGTGGTTGTTTGTTCTTCATGCTTATATATCGGACTATTGTGACTCGCTCTGCGGTTAAAACAGACGGTGCATGAATGCGGTTTTGCGGTAAGTGAAATTCTAGTGCTTTATTTATGTGTTAATGATTTTAATCAGCTACGTAATGAATGGTAAGGCTTGGGTTAGCATGTAAGCTAGTGGTAGCTACATCGGTGCTAACGATTGTAATCGTAGCCTCCAAGTTAAAATCATAGACTGTATATAAAGGTTAAAACGAAATAGACAAGTGTTAAGTGGGATAATACTGTTGAACAAACGGCTTCTGTTTGAGGTTGATAATATAAGGTTACATCCTTGTAACTTAGAGATATTTTATTATGTAGGTAGAACTGTATGCATCTAAGGTTAATTTAAATTGGCTATGCTCAAGTATGTAGACAAGCTAATGTCGAAGTAGTGTATGTGAAATCAACCTCACAATAAGATGTGTGTATATTACAATTATTAATGTCATATTTCAAGATGATTACTAAAGCACCCAGATATTGTTAAACTGTATTAAAGTAAACAGGTATTATCTTGAACTGTATTGAAGTGAACATGTATTATTTGGGACTGTTTAAAGTAATCCTATATATCTAAACCTTCTTACTTACACTCCATGACCCAGAGACCCTGACACACACACATACACCTCCTCCTGTCTTCATGCAGCACTCACACATAAACTCCTTAACCCAGATATCAGCAACACACACACATATGCCTCTGCTTATCAGCATGCACACACACACACACATACACTTTCCCTCACTAACACACACACATGTTCTTTTTTCAAGGTTCCTTGCTGGGAATAATCCCAAGCACCAATATATCTGTGTACAATGTTTGATTGTTTTAAAAGAATAAGTTTGTGTGAAACATTCCCTGGGAAATTAAAGGAGTTGGGTCCGGTGGAAGATAAGAAGTGGCTGTCCACCTCAAAATATATCCATATATACTGTTGTGTAGTCATGCAAAATGCCCCCTGTTTCTGACTGGCTGGTCCCGATACCTGTATCGCACAGCAGTAGAACTGGGAGTCCGGAGTACTCTGTAAACTTGTATTGGTGTTTTTTACCATTAAAATCAGATTATTGTTATAACTTTTATGCCGGTGTGTTAAACTCCCTCTTTTATCAATCTGACCAGGCTCATCTAACGGACGGCGAGGAGCACAGGTGGGCTTTAAGCCACCACAATTGTGTTTGCTCCTACATTACTGAGATATTACAATATGGTTGGTTGAGCTGGAGTTCATTATTGAGCTTACACGTTAACGTCACAGTCATCTGAAGAACGAACCCAAACCTTGTTGTTTTTATTAATTGCATTACCAAATGGGTATCAAATAAACAGTAAGCATTGGTAACACAACTTCCAAAGTTACAGTAAAATAAAAAGGACCCTGACTCGGACAATACACAATCCAACATGTTCAACAGAAGAGAATCAGTTATATTGTTTGTACACATGGTACTTTACATATATATCTGTTTGTTTAAGGTGTCCAGGTGATGCAGACAGGCTGGACCAGAGAGTGAGAGACAGAACTGGACTCCTCACAGCAGTGAACTTCAGCACAGGTACAAAGACTCTTTTTTCATACTGTACAAAGAATCAAGAAAGATATTGGTTTAAATAAATGAAGTATTGACTTGAATACACTGATATACATTCCATTAAACAATACTAAATACTAGATCACCTACACATCAGTTAAGTTGAGGGGTTTTTCCATGCAAAAAGTTACATTTAGATATTTAGCAATATGACTTTGTCAGCTTTCTAATTTAATGTATTGAAGGCAAAGATATTTAACACATAGTGAGAACTGCTACTATTTATCTCTCAATATTGTCTGTAAAAAACGTGGTAAAAGTTATTCTTTCAGTGAGACAACAGAGCAAGCTTCTACAGCTGCACTACATTTTGATAACAGTTACATATTATTTTGATAATAACATATATTTCAATGTTGATGAACTTCATACTGTTCATTCATAATCTGATTGTCTTTGTAGCTCACTGTTGAAATAAAATAAAAACATTACAATTACAAAATAATTATATCTACAGCCCCTAAACACACAAACACACCGCTTTCATAAATAACACACTTGTTCTGCAATAATATGTTTTATGTTTCCTGTCATTTTTGTTAGGAAAGGACATGCCTGAAAGACACGACATGTTCTCCTTCTCTGAGGGTCAAGAAGAACATCCAAGAGGAACATTAAAAGCTGATGTTATGAGATTTTAAGACCAGTACAGGACATTCACTAAGAAACTACTTTTATTGTAAAAACACAGTCAGCTGATCGAATGCAGCTATTTCCACATCTACACTCCATCAGCTGATTATTTACATTTGCCACACTTTATGAGCTTCACAACATGTACCTTGTTTTGCAACGTCACAAATAAATGGTGCCAATCTTCAGTCAGATGTGAATGTGTAATCTAACATTTTCAGTAAGAATAATGGACAAAAGGAGTGCAAATACAATTTATTGAAATGTGAACCAAAAGTTAATCAAATGTTTTAAATAAAAAGCACATATGGACAGAAGGTGTAAACCTATTAAATGTATAAGTAAACACATTTAGTCAAATAAAGTGACCGACTAGGCCTGTGCGGTTGGTATCAGCTTTGCCCAGCATGGGCTCCTCCATCAGGCCTGGTCCTCCTCGCAGAGGAAAGACCCTCAGTCCTCTCCAAACCAACAGACAGGACGTCCATCACACAGAGGTTTCTCCCTGAAGTCTCTGCAGCTCGCTGTCTCAATCCGTCCACACTGAATATGAGATTGGGAAAATGAAAATAATAAATGCTTTAGACAATAAGAAACATAAAGTTGACTGTTGAGTTGCTCAGTTTTTTTAGATTGTCAATACTATTACTGTATACCTAATATCTCAGGTTAAGAGGCACCTTCAAATAAAGATTGGCCTTTAAATACATTTTGTCTTTTTAATTGTTTGTCTAAAGTCAAGGATCTAGAACTGGTACTTAGTTTTAATGATACAGTCTGGTTATTATGCTGTTTGGAGGAGGCCTCACAGGTAAGAGCGCTAACTAGCTACCATCACATGTACCTTAGCTTGACTTAAATGTATTAAACGTATAGTTAAGTGATATCAAAATATAAATAACTAATGTCATGCAAACATATTAATATTTGCTTGATTCCAGTGTTGAATTTAGCACAATTGCATACAAACGTTAAGGGGTTTTAAGATTCTGAAGTATTATGTTAAAACTCGATAACTTAGATTATTATTATTATTATAGTTTTGCTGAATAGTTTCATGTCCGCTTACCTTAGAAACGTAAATTGCGACGGCAGCGTGCAGATGGGGTGCATGTTAGCTTAGCTTGGTAGCTTCAGCTAGCTCTGGAACTTTCAGCTCGGTGGCAGCAGGTCCCGCCTCGGCTCCGCCTCTTTGCCCTTATTTGGAGCAGGCTGGAGAAGGCGGGAGTTGAACTCTGACGTCACTGTCGAGCCGTTAGTGGCCGACTCTGCCTACTAAGGGCTTCTCGGCAACTCTGCAGAATTCTATGGGTGACGTCACGGACCCTACGTCCATTTATATATACAGTCTATGGTATTCACTGAATTTCACTTTCTGCCTTTAACGGCTCGTTGTAGCTCCAATAGCTCCAGCCCCCACCCTCCCTGTGAGCACAGTGTGCTCTGATTGGTCGGGACACGTAACATGAACGTGCCGGGCGGCGCGGTCCCGTGGGTTAGATGCGCGTTCATAGTGCAGAGGGAAATAACTCAGAATAACGTTATTAGCACATTATTACAACTCGAGGAACGAATGTTTTTAATAAGGGCTATACAAGTGTTCATACTGGGTAGTTTATTTAGTTTAAAAAAAATTATCCAACGATTTACAGACCACTCTTTCTCCATGTAAGTCAATGGGAAAAAGTGTTTCCGGGCCTGGCAACCAAACGGAAGTGTAGTACCGCCGTTTGGCCAGCACGAATATTTTAATCTGAGTCCGGCGCACTTCCTGGGGGCTTGGTCGTTTCCCATCAAGCATTTAGCTTCCGCAGCCAGTGGAGAGGAACTGCGCCGCCTCGCTCTCAAGGCTGCGGGCGTCTTTGTCCCACGAGATTTCAACGTCTCATGTAGGCGGGCCTCCAGAGCAAGTCGGACAAAATGACTAACCATCATGCAACGCACTAGCAAGACGTTGATCGCAACTGCGCAGGTCTGCGCAGGTCTCGCTTGTCTCAAACAAGCCTAGTATCTATCAAAACCCAGTTAGATTAAAGGTGGGGTAGTTAAGTTTCAGAAACCGGCTCGAGATACACTTTTTGTTATATTCCATGGAATGCTCTTAACATCCCGATAGCAATGAATATCTTAAGTGCTTTGACAAAAAATCCATTAAAAAATGTCATCTGTGGAAGCCGTAATACTGTAAAAAGTACAACCAATCCGTTTAGCCGGCCCGGCTAAACGGATTGGTTGGCCTACCTGCCTGTCAGCCTTCCATCGGGGCACAAACCTATCTCGTGCCCTCATTGGTCATGTGCGCGTTCGTGTGTGTTGGAGGAGGGGCTCTATAAGGAAGTGGCAGCTTTTCTCCGGTTGTGTATTTTCAAATTCTAGCGATCTCGAGCCGGTTTCTCAAACTTACCTACCCCACCTTTAACATTAGGCTTGTTTGAGACACATTGCGGCTCGCCTCGAAAGTAGACGAGAGTAGCCGATCGCAGCCGGGGGAGGTGTCAAAAAGCTCGTCTTAAGTCGGACAGCTCGGAGTCCATGCTCGGAGTCGGCTTCGTCTTCTTCTTCTTCTCTCGGTTTTTTGGCGGATTGCAAACAACTTTAAGGTGCATACCGCCACCTCCGGAGTCGGCTTGACTCGGTTTGCATTTATAAAGATGCACACATGTGTTTAATCGTTAATGTCAGATATGTACTAAGTAAATACATTTGTTCCTGCTCCAGATTAGATTCAACTTTATTGTTATTGCACATATTACAGGTACTGAGACAAAAAAATGCAGTTTAGCTTCTAACCAGGTGCAACAAGCAGTAAAGTGAAAAGTAATGTACACAATCTACAGAATAAAATATAGAATGAATTGAATGATGAATAAACAGTGAGGGGTATGAATACACTAGATATCAGCCTGTGAGCAGTATGAACAGTGTGTATGAATATGCTAAGATATATAAAGTATGAAAACGGTAAGCAGTATAGTATAAAATATATAGATATTAATTTCATGATGATAAACATTGTGGAACAATGATGAAAAATGGGAATGGATGTGGCGACGTAAAACTGACACAAAACAACAACAAACTTTTGCCAGCCAATTGGAGAGTTTCATCAGCAGCACGTGGTAAAAACCACCAATGAGCGCTCAGCTCGAGATACCAGCGAGCCGTTTCCCATCAAGCATTTCGCTTCCGCAGCCCGTGGAGAGCAACTGCGCCAACTCGCCTCGCCTCGCTCTCAAGGCTGCGGGCGTCTTTGTCCCGCGAAATTTCAGTCTCATGTGGGCGGGCCTCCAGAGCAAGTCGGACAAAATGACTAACCATCATGCAACGCACTAGCAAGACGTTGATCGAAATTGCGCAGGTCTGCGCAGGTCTCGCTTGTCTCAAACAAGCCTATTCATTGGACTGCACACTTTGTTTGTTTGTTTGGATATGTAGCAAATTAACATTTTAAATAGCACTTAATGATTGACTGAATGGAAATGACAATAAATGAAAATGTAAAACGAAAAAAGCGATCATGAAAATGTTTCCAATAAATGAATAAAATGATTTTTGACCACTTTGTTGTTCAGATATATCACATATTTGTAACTAAATGATACATTAATTGAAACAAAACACGGTATAAACTGAGGAGTGACTCCCGTGAGGTTCATGTATTTTCTTCACTCCGCTGGGAAACTGCTCTCATGTCAAGAAGCATGCGCTGCATCGTCCAATCAGTGAGCGATACACAGTAAGGGGGCGGGGCGAGTATCTGAGGATTTAATCGGAGGATGGTCTGGTGGTTCCTCGGTTATCGCTCCTCCATTATCGCTCCTCGCTCCTCGATCCTCGGTCCTCCGGCAGAAATAAGAGCCATGGGACGGTACTCAAGATGGCGCAGGCAAATCAACTTCCGGTGAGACCGAGGAGCGAGGAAATGAAAATAGTCGACCTGAGAAGCAGCCTGCATGGGTGTAATTGTGTAGCGTTGCTTACCTCCAGAAGGACTTTTAGCTGTTTCCCAGTAGAGACTAGATAGAGCTGTCAGAGCGGTTGCTCTCAGAAGAGCAGCATTGGGCGGACCAGATAAGACCAGAGAAGAACCAGAGAATAACCAGTTAAGCACCAGAAAAGCACAAGAATGGTTCTTGAACCGGTTTGGTTTATTGGCAGTTTGCAAACCACTTAAGAGTACTGGAGTGTGAAACAAAAGCTATTGAGTCAGTGTTGTGGTGCTGTTGCTTTGGTCTGGATCTGTGAGCTAACCACGCCACGTTCATTTGCATATAAGGAATGGAAATGTCTCATCATGAAATACAAGTCACATGAAATAAATAAATGCGCCATTATGAAATACGAGTCTCTTGAAATAAATAAATGCGTCATTATGAAATACAAGTCATCTGAAATAAATAAATATGTCATTATGAAATACATACGAGTCTCTTGAAATAAATAAATGTGTCATTATGAAATACAAGTCACATGAAATAAATAAATGCGCCATTATGAAATACGAGTCTCTTGAAATAAATAAATTTGTCATTATGAAATACAAGTCTCTTGAAATAAATAAATGTGTCATTATGAAATAAAAGTCTCTTGAAATAAATAAATGTGTCATTATGAAATAAAAGTCTATTTGTGTATTAAGTGTATTTAAATGTACATGTATACATATGTATTGCCTAATTTATTTATTTTGAATTTATTTCATAGCCATATTTATATATATATATATATTTATTTAATTATTTATTTATTTATTTAATGTTGGCTTAAATGGCATTCCATAGTGACGTGCAACACATGGCAGTGACAGGGTGCTGTTCAGCAACAGCTGGTGGCAGCAGAGGCCCATTTCAAAGCCGAGGTACATGTATTTTTATGGTTTGCACTTTATGTGTTTGTGTGTAATGTGTCAATTACTGCATGTAACTGGCCGAGTGTCCCTTGTAAAACTGGATTTCATGTTTAGGGATGCAGAACAAACCTGCACTTTGTTTTTCATTTGTGATTAACCAATGAGAAGCCGCTCCCCTCTCCTCCTGTCAACAGACGACGAGGACCAATAGGAGCAGAGGATGGGAAGGAGGGAGGAGAAACCCCATGGGAGAAACCCCAGAATCATTCTTAAATAAAGTTCGGTATAGCAGATTGCTGCATGTCTGCGTATACTGTACTTTCCCTACAATGTGAAATTAAGCCATATTATGATTGAAGGGCTTTGACATGGCTGATGATTGCATGGTGAAAAAGACAAACATAAAAACACATGTAATGCTTTATTAGTGTCCAAAACGTGTGCCAGTGTGTAATGAGCAACAGGGGGCAGGTATGAGTGAAGCTTTCTCATTTCTCTAATTCCCCTCCTCGACTCCTATCCTTGTGTCTTAGAAGGTTTCTCAATTCTCTAATTTCCCCTCCTCGAATCCTCGGTCCTCCGGTAGTGACCCGGAAATGGATTTCAGCACGCCTTGTTGAAGGACATTTCATTTATCTAAATGCACATCGAGGATCGAGCCTCGAGGAGGCTCTCTGGAGGAGCTATAATCGAGGATACACTGATGGTTCCTCCGCGGAGGTATTTCCGGCAACAGTGATGTTTCAAAGAGTCGTGACACACGGCCGGATTTATCTCAGCCAATGACAGCTCTGCATGCATCCCCTGGATATTATGTTATTAACTGCTTTCATCGCGACGCAATGTTTACAGTGAACAGCTGTGAGGTCCATGCAGAAAGCAGAGCAGTGTGTATAATATCACTCAGTACACTCTAAAAAATGCTGGGTTATTTCTATAAACACATTGCTGGGTTGATTTGGCTGGGTCATAATTATGGGTTATTTGGGTATTGTATACACACTGGTGGGTTGTTCATGCTGGGTCAAAGGGGTTATTAGGGCTTCAATTGCAGTTGAACACCTGCCTGGGTTATTTTTAACCCAGAGGTTGCTTTATTCATTTTCCCACTTCTGAATCATTCTGGAACCATCTTTTTGTCATTTCTCACAACACAAGGTATATGTAACCTATATTTTATCACTATATTTTACCTATATTTATATAATTCTGTAACTTGTTGAATCACTAGTAACTAAGTGATTTTGAAAAACCACTACAACCAACACACTCTCACTCCCTAAGCGTCCAGGAGCGACGTTGTTGCTACAACCACAACAGTGATTTTGCAAAACCGCTAATCAGCCAGTGATTTCACAGAATCACCAGTGATCACACTAAGACCGAACATTACAAGCTTCTGAAAGAAAATGGGTTGTTTTAACTCAAACATTTAAAAAAGTTAATTCACCGCTAATTTTCTGATGACTATGAACTGAATTTTAATATTGTGTATACAGTGTTCAACCACTTAGGGTCATATTGGTAATAGTACTCCATTCTTTTTTACTGAATCTGTCTGACGCTGGTCTGACGTCATCACGTCATGTGCTCCGCCCCCGACGTGCCTAGACGTTCTATCACCCATGCCTTCACCAGAGTCCGCCATTAGCCCCTCGCCTCGGTTGAAATCGCTCAGACTTTTAAGAATACTTTGTCCACCGTGCTCTGTTTGGAGATAATTCATTACATTATTATACATTATTATTATTATATTCTATTTAGCCCAACAATACAGTTAATTTCAATCACTAGTTTGGGTCAAATGAACAACCCAATGTATGGTTTATATTTAACCCAGTGATATAGTTAATTTCAATCAGTAGCTTGGGTCAAATAAACAACCCAGCACATTGGTTAAAATGATCCAGCCCAGCATATGGGTTAAGACAACCCAGCGCATGTTCTGTCCTATATAGTGACTCAGCAGCTGGGTTATGATTGGGATATTTTTTAACCCAGTAGTTTTAAGAGTGTATAACAGGCCTACATTACTCTCTTTATTTGTATACTTTAGTTTAGTAGATATCTACAAACAAAGAGTCGATATTTTTCTAAAACCATTTAGTGCTTCACATAATAAAATACACAACGGCTGTATCCTGATATATGATATGCTTTAGGAGCTGTAGGTGTGTGTTTGTGGTACAGTGTGTGTGTTGTACAGTGTGTGTGTGTGTGTCTGTCTGTGTAAAAGGCACAATCACCACGAACCCGGCTAAAGGGTCAAGTACAGTCACTACAACTAGCTAACGTTGTACTTGTAGCCTAGCAGAGTGGACAAGTTGCTGTTAGCTGACAGTGAGGCACATGCCTGTCCATCTAAGTGACCACGCCCTAATTTATGCAAAAACGTTAAGACCTAATATAAATAAAAGGGAACTTGCGTTATAAAACAATTCACTCAACAATTAATAATCATTAAGGTGGAATCTAACTATATCCCGAATAATTTGTATTGCATCCAGGGGTAGAAACATGTTTATTTCTGCTGTAAAGTTGGGCATTTTAACATGGGGTCTATGGAAATGCATCCTTCCTGCAGTCATAGCCTATCGGCCAATAGATGAACTGCAGTTTGTGGCACTTCCTTATTGGCCTCCCGGCTCTGCCCCAAGCCCCCAGGAAGTGCGCCGGACTCAGATGAAAATATTCGTGGTGGCCAAACGGCGGTACTACACTTCCGTTTGGTTGCCAGGCCCGGAAACACTTTTTCCCATTGACTTACATGGGGAAAGAGTGGTCTGTAAATCGTTGGATAATTTTTTTTAAACTAAATAAACAACCCAGTATGAACACTTGTATAGCCCTTATTAAAGACATGCGTTCCTCAAGTTGTAATAATGTGCTAATAACGTTATTCTGAGAGTTATTTCCCTCTGCACTATGAACGTGCATCTAACCCACGGGACCGCGCCGCCCGGCACGTTCATGTTACGTGTTCAGCATGGTCCCGACCAATCAGAGCACACTGTGCTCACAGGGAGGGTGGGGGCTGGAGCTATTGGAGCTACAACGAGCCGTTAAAGGCAGAGAGTGAAATTCAGTGAATACACGTAGTTTACAGAGATGCTGTTTGAGAAACCAATGTGAGTTGCGTTTATCTTTACCCATGGATGCACAATAAGAACGGACCCATATCGTCTTACTGCCATCCCACGGAGCTGTAATAATGGATATATTGCACATGTTTGCTGTAATTCATTATTATACTACATGGGCAATATGATTAAATCTTGTACCGTAAATGTTGTATTAAATAAAGTTAATATTACCGACGTTATTAACGTCCCTGTAGCTTCGTATTGCACTGTGTGTACATATATATATATATATATATATATATATATATATATATATATATATATATATATATATACAGTGCAATAATTATTTCATGCTAAATGAAGCTCTGTTGCTTGGATATCACTAGATCCTGTTAGAGCGTAATATAAGTACATAACGATTGATGTATACATTAGCATAATTACTAGCTAGCCACTAGCTGCTAACTGCCGCCTCGTTAATATCAAATCCATCATAATAACAAATCATTGCCATGCTGTCATGAACGCGCGGTTCTGTAACTTACGTGTACGCAAATTGACGTGCTTGATGTGAACGAGCATTTTGGTTAAAGTTGCGCATGCGCTATGAGCGCACATACGGGTACTTCTCAGGCATGCCGGGTAATCTGTGACGTTTCGCTCTCTCAAAAGTTGGGCCATTTTATCATCATGCGCTAATCAAGCCCCCAGGAAGTGCGCCGGACTCAGATGAAAATATTCGTGCTGGCCAAACAGCGGTACTACACTTCCGTTTGGTTGCCAGGCCCGGAAACACTTTTTCCCATTGACTTACATGGGGAAAGAGTGGTCTGTAACTCGTTGGATAATTTTTTTTAAACTAAATAAACTACCCAGTATGGACACTTCTGTTAGACAGCCATATGCCATACAGTTTTGCACACATTCACAGTAAATATGTATTCAGTATGATAGCTGTCTAACAGAAGTTAAATGTATTTCTCACTTATTCTGACAATGTACTTAACCCCAAATAAAAGAACCCCATAAAAAGAGTTGTTAAATAATAGTGAAGTCACGTTGCAATAACAATAACTCATCTCTCTCTCGTTTTATTTTTGAGCTTTGCTAAAAGCCACTGTGTCAAGTGTCCATCTTGGGTTGCCGTCTGGAGTTGTCCAATATGGCGGACCATCTCGCACATGCGCACTGCAGATCGGGCAGAGCTGCAGATCGGGTAGTGACAGCGCTAATGAGCAGCTCTCATAGGAATGAATGAGGCCCCGCCTCCCACGCTGTATCCAGTTCTTATTATACATCCATGGCGCTAATGAGCAACTCTCATAGTCCTGAATGAGGCCCCGCCTCCCACGCTGTATCCAGTTCTTATTATACATCCATGCTCTGCCCAGAGTTTGCCGCTTGGGTGGGAGGGACTAGATGCAGGGAAACGACGCAAATGAGGGACGCAAGGATTCCATTTAACCGAAGTGAGATGCAGCCGAGGAGTCGAGGAGGGGACATTTGAGAAATGAGAAACCTTCAGTGTGTTGCGTCAACGCACAGCTCTGGCACACTCCAAAGTTGGTAAATAAGGTTTGACCTCGTGGTGGGGAGAGAGAGAGAGAGAGAGAGAAACTGGATTAAACTGTACCAACAGCAGCAGCAGCAGCAGCAGGAGGAGGAGTGTGAACCACACACAACCTGGCTGCAACTGTACACACTGTGCCTTGTGCAAAAGAAAGCCCCACGTAAACGTGCTGCTATATGCATTTATACCAAAGAAAGATTAGGTTAGGTTGACTCGCAGTTGTTGTTGACCTCGTCTGACAGAGACAAGCCGAGACGACAGCTGCTGGTGAGTAATTTAAATGCTAATACACATTAAAACGCATTAAATATGAAATATGCGCATTCATTTAGTATATTATGAGAAGCTTTTCGACATACAATTATTTCCATAATTCCTCTGCAGCGTGCTGACGAACACATGCTCTATTGCTGTTCTGTCACTTCTGTAAACTACCCACCCGCCAATGTAGCGATTATTTATTCATTTAATTTAACATTAAAGTATTTATAACACCTGCCTTCTCTTTTTGATAGTCTTTGTAGTCGTTTTTAAGCAGGTGTAACGCTAGCTTAAACTAGTGCCAGTTTACAGCGTGGCATGCGTTTGTATTGCTGTCTACGCCCACGAGGAAGTTTATAATCACAGATTTTAAAAACAACTTGCTAAGCAACATTTAAAAGATTTATGTCGCACGAATATCATAAAGTGAAGCTTAAATTGTAGTACTTAACTGCGCTGAATGTTTATTAAAAAAGTGTACGTCTGAAAAGCTATACTGACTGAGCCAGCTAACTTTTTCCACTTGTGTAAATTATACTGCCTTGACTGTAGTCAAATGTTGCATCCATCTTTATGTTTTGATTGAATATTTACCTTAAAACATTGTTAATAGTTTCAAGTACTAATGACATATGTCTAACCTTTATATTGTGTGTTGTATACACTGTGTATCTGCACTATGTTTATGCCTAAGTGTCTATAATCTACCTAGGAACAACAACTAATGGGGTATAAAAAGGCTTTTGGCTAACTCGGACACATTCAAATAAACGCATTCCCTTTACAACCAGTAATAAACGTATGCATGTGTATATTTACACTGCATTTATGTATAGAGTATGTCAATAACTGTCTTTCATAAACGTGGATATCATAGATATATGTGGTGATAGGGTTTTCCTTTACATAGTTTGCCTAATATACAACACTGACAAATTAATTTTTTTCCTAACATGCCAAGATATGGGATCCTTATCAACACGTTATGTTTATATTATTTGATGTTCTGCCTGTGACGGAAATATTCTTTTTGTGTTTATTTATGGTCACAAAAGACTCACAGTTAAAAGGTGTGATGTCATCTGATACTATTACATTTTCCATTATTGGAACTATACAAATAAAATGTTCCTATTCACTGAAGATCAATTGTACCTCCTGCATCCTTACCTTAACACTTCTCTAAGTTTCAGTACAGGTTTAATCAGAAACTCTTTGAAATTGGTTGATTTAATACAAAAAAATATATATAGCCTTTCTGTAATACAGTCTTGCAGGAAACATGGTTTTCCTCACGTTTCCCCTGCTAGTGGTGATTCACCGCTGCTCAGTAAATGGGGAAATATTTCCTCCTTTTGGCTGAGGATCAGCACTGAAGGGCAGCGACTGGGGGCTTTTAGATATAGACGCACACTCAGGCTGCGTTGCCTGGCAATTTTTATAACGGTGAGTCAACAGCTTGTGCAGGGACATCACTAAAGCCCAGACAACAACTGAGGCTTAAGTGTGTGTGTTTGTGTGTGCGCACCATGTGTAATCACAAGCTGGCTTCTCTCAAATACCTTGTGGTGACCTCTCGCCCACTAGGCATCAAAAACTGCCCTTTTACTTATCTTCTCCTCTTCTCATTACAAGTGTCCTTTCGACTGTTTCTGATAGTTGAAAGTGACACAATGTACGGAAGACGAAGAAGAAAGCCATGTGTAAACACTCACTGAGGCAACACGCCCACATTAACAAATGGGAAGTTGCTCAATCTATTAAATTAAGCAATGATCTGTTTTCAGATTTTGCAAATTGAATTCATTCGACACTGATCACAGTTCTGAATCATCGAGACATGCATATTGATTGGAATGTGTTTTACATTTGAAGTATGCTGTTGTAGCCATGCCTCCAGCTCGGAATGAAATATTTCCCATGAGTTTTGCACCTCGGTGTGCAGCTTTGTGTTGGTTTTTACTCGGTACAAAATCATACATACATTCCCAGCCAATCACAAAAGCATGCAGCCTCTTCCTCCAATACTGAGCTGATTCAGCATTGTGATAATTATTACAAAGATCCACCATTGAATTGATCGTTTAAACATGCCGATACCCGCAGCATCACACACTACTCACAGTAATCTGTTTGTTTTGCAAAGCACTGACTGAATAGTATTTATTTGGGTCCAAAATCAATCATTCCTCTTTTAGCTCATCCAACTATTGATTTGTTCAACGCACTTAGTCTGTGCTTTTATGGGAACATAGTCACCCGATGATGATATCGTTGTAAAAATCTGTGTGTCGTCTGAATAATTATGGTAAGATATTCTTGTTGACGGCACCGGTGAGAGCTTGTTAATGTTGAACAGAAGAGGCCTGAGAATGTCCTTACATGTTAAGACCCTTGGGAAAAGGTCCAGTGTGCGCCTCTTATTGTGTGTAGGCTCCGTCACATGCTGAGTCAACCCGTAGTTATCCAGGATACATCACAGTTATTTAGTGCTGCTGTCCTGGGGGTTGTTAACATGAATGCTAAAATCCCCACAGAAAGAGAGTTGTTTTTTTGCTAATTATCTCTGTAGGGTAAATTAATGACACTAAGAAAACACCTAGACACAAATCAGAAAATATTTAAATGTAGGTACAAATCAGTGTTTGTGTAATGTTTCTAAAATATGCATGGTCCCTTTTTTGTCACAAAGTATGCTAACCCCGTATATCAGTTCTGCGTCTAAAACCACAATGCAGCCTAAAGCTGGACGAATGACCTACTTACTGTGTGTGTGTTTGTGTGTGTGTGTGTGTGAGCAACGGCATTTTTCCATTGGCCTGTATCCCAGCTGAGATGTGTTGGCGCATGCGTCACACCCACCAAACAGCACTTGTAGTACACACACACACACACACACACACACACACACACACACACACACACACACACACACACACACTATTGAGAATGATGCAGATTGCAACAGGGAGGAATGCAGTCAGAGCTCTTTCGTTTAGATAAGCTTTGGATAGATGAGAGCAATCTAAATGAACTTTGACACTAGCATTATCCCATTACTGTTAGCTATTTATTAGAAGACACACCGGATTGATTCTTGGAAAGATATTTTGATATATGCCTTTTTTAATAGAAAACAATCTCACATTCATTTCAGTTGCAGTGAAAGTCAATCGGGAGAGGTATGCGTAACGGCAAACCTTGTAAGTGACCCAAACATGTGCACCCACAGTCACTCATGCACAGAAATAGCTGGATCAAATAGCCAACTCTAGAATCTTCTCCCCCTAGGCTCCGGTGACATTTACACATCCAGTCTTGTACCACAGGCAGATAACTGCACCGCACACAGGCGTGCACGGCATACTCCTTTCTTTTCTTGTATGTGTGCTCACGCAGGGATTGGAGGTCATAAGTATTTTTAGACAAAGTGTCAACGTCACCTCTAGATTTGAAAGCTGTGCATGTTTCTGTTTGGAAGCAGACCTTGTGTTAACGGCAGTATTATGTCCCTTTCCTCTGCCTTCTAGTGTGTCTGTACGTCTTTGTCTGTGCTCCTCTCATCTTTACTGACAAGTTGTTACACATTTAGATATCTGAACGAATCCCTGTCTTTATAGTCGGTGAACAGTATGTACCTCTTTGTGCTACCAGCATACTTTTGTTTTTAAGGAGAAATAGAATAACTAACTATAATGTTTCTTCGTTTTTCCTGTTTTTTCTGTCTGTGTCTGTAGTCCATCATGGCGGGCGATATGATATTAGTGATGCGCGGCTTGGCTAAATTGAGCCAGGCTGTTGTAGAGACTCAGAGCAGCACCCTGCGCAGTGGAGCAGGTAAGTTCAACACACCTGCTTATTTTCTAAATTGAACTTTGTCAAGAAAATAAAAGGTCTGTCATTTAACTGTCTTGTTAGCAGCCATAGTGTTCTGCATTAAAACCCCTAAATAACATACTTGTTAGCTCACATTATGACAAGCTAGCTTGTGATAAGATGTACACATTGGTTGAAAAGTAATGTTAGCAAATATACTAATATGCCTACATGTGTATACTTATAAAAGACTGTAAAATAAAATGTTACGTATTCAGTTTTCGATAAAGAGTGGTCTGAATCCATCAGGTTGTCTGACCTGCTAACTCCTATACAAACAGTAGACTGTTAACTTGTGGCTAGTGTTTCACATTGGTTGAAAAGTAATTGTAGTGACCACGATATCCATTTGTTTTTTGTCCTTTGTTAGTGATTCACTCGTGGGGCTGACCGAGGAATAGACGCTTGTAGTTTGAGAGAAAAAATATAGAAATGTCCAGATTGAAAAGTAAGATAGTTTATTCCAAAGAAGGCAAAAATAAATAAACGTTTTTAAACAAACTATTTGTCATATAAACTGATATTTTAATGTTAAAGGCACAATAAAGAACCAAGCTGTGACGCTCCCAACCAGCAAGGTCTAAAAACTGTTTGCTTCAGTCAGCCGCACCAGTATGCTGCAGCACCTCTCGTTTTATGCTGCAGCATCTCGACCTGCAGAGTAACGCACTCAAATTATATAATTTACAAATAATATACACCACAGAATTTCAGGATATGTACTCAAAATAGATAAGCTAATATAATCTAAGGAAATGGCTCCTACAGTAATGTAAACAAAAAGACTAAGAAGCGTAAAGAACTGATAAAACACTATTTTCTACATTGTAGCCTGTTTATACAAATAAATGCCCTTTTATTTAAAAAAACATTAGTATTACATTAAATTAGTTTTTGAAAAGCTAATTCCATTACAACACACTAGATTGTGGCTAGCATTGGTTGAAAGTTAATGTAAGCAAAATGCTACCATTCTATTTTTCAGCTTAAAGACTAAATCATTTAGGAACAGTGTTGTGCTAGTTACTGAAAACCAGTAACTAGTTACCATGACTAGTTACTTCATTTCAAAAGTAACTCAGTTACTTTACTAGTTACTTACACCCAAAAGTAATGCGTTACTGTGAAAAGTAACGTTTTAGTTACTTAAAAAAGGGCTCCCATTAATGCCCTTATAGCCTTCATTTCAGTACTGTTATTGCATTGGAGAATAATACAATCTGTTGATCAACTTGACATGCATTATATGCAATCTGGATTGCATCGATATTAGCTGGCTTTCCATTTTTGTATATTCTTTCTCCAGGTAGTTGGAAAAAGTTTTCCGTCCCATATGCCGTGTGCCGCCCGGACATGGTATCATGCTAACTAGCTCTCTGAAAGCGGGTGACTCCACTGTAGCAATAGCCTGCATGTGTTCTACAACATACCGTGCAATGGCTTTATCGACTTTTCCCTGGCCAGCAGTCCCTTGGTTAAAATCCAGCCGCTGTTGCTTAGGTGGAGGTGGAGTGGCGTCGGCTGAGTCTCTGTGGTCTTAGCTACTAGCTTCGTCCCAGCATGTTGTTTTTGCAGATGTTTTAAGAGATTTGAATGACCCGGTTTGGGCAGTAGATAGGATCTTTGACCCGCTAGGACACAACTTACATTTAACTAAAACGTTATTTTCTTTGTGCTCGACAAAAGTGAAATAGTGAGAATATCTCCAGGTGGAGAAACTAGACTTGAGCTCCGCCGCCGCCATGATAGTCTTGTTAGTAAACAACACAAACACGCCCACAGCGCGTCTCCGCATGTGACACAGGAAGTATCTAAGTACATTTACTCAAGTACTGTACTTAAGTACAGTTCTCATCTCTGTTCGCCTGGCTGTTGACTATATAAAAAAACTAACGGAGTAACGCACCATGTAGTAACGGTAACTGCGTTACTGAATTTAAAAAGTAATGCGTTAGAGTACTAGTTACTGCCAACAATAACGGCGTTACTTTGTAACGCGTTACTCCCAACACTGTTTAGGAATAATGTTCTATTGTGCATTATACTGTTCCATATGAATGAAAGACTATACCATTTAAAGTCAAATTGAATTTTTTCTTAACAATTAATATGTAGTTTAATGGTAAACTCTTTAATCTAATAACAGTATTTTTGATAATTGTGCCCCAGGTGTTGCTGCTGCTGTCCAGAGTGTCCAATCAGCTGCTGAGCAGAGCCTCTCAGCTGCTATGATGAAAATGCAGGTGTGTGTAGATGTATGTGTAAATACTACTTTTTACAGTAAATAAGCTGCTGTATTTCAAAAGAAAAGAATACTATGAAATGTGTTTTCATGTTATGCCTTTGTGTTTCTGTCTAGGAGATGACTGGCCAACAGCAGACCTCTTCAACGGAGTCAGAATTTGACTTTCCTCAGGATGACAGTGCATTCGCAGAGTTCAAGGACGAAGGTGTGGACTTTACAGTGGCTCACCAAGGAATGAGTGAAGACATCGCAGCAGCAGGAGAGAGCCATGTCAGGGGCAAACAGTCGTTGTTCGATGGATACAAAGATCCCAGCAAACAGTTTAGCGGACACACCAGATCTTACCACCAAGACATCAGGTACAAATATTCTCTTTCTCAATTACAATCTACAGTAAACATGTTTTTGGAGGATAAAGGTAATGATTTCTGCTTTGGGTGTGTCAGACATTTCTACAGCCACGGTCTAAATAGACATGTGTGGGGACAGCTATACCGCCAGCATCAGCTCAGGAGCTACCATCAGGACCCGTCCACAGTTGGAGGGCTGACGGCCGAAGACATCGAGAAAGCAAGACAGGGCAAGAAGGTGGAGATCAAATCACACAAACAAATGGTAATTATTGTTCCTCCGTTCCTAATCTTAAACACACATAGATATTAATTAACGTTAAAATGTACCTTTCCAATCACATTTTAATCAAATATTTACCGGTTTGTCTTCCTTAGTTGAGTGAGAGAGCCAGAGAGAGGAAAGTGCCAGTGTCTCGGCTCAGCAGACTGGCCAACTTTGGAGGTACAGTAAAACAACCACAACAACTCTTTGTTTGTCTAACTGTGTCTGAATGCAAGTCAGCAAGTACAACTTCCTGTCTTTTCTCCTACATTTAAATAACTCCACTCAGCAAGTCAGTAAAATAATGATTCTAGTTTTAAAGGTCCCCTATTATACTGTTTTTCATCAATATATTATAGGTCTCAGATATATACAAAACATGTATCTGAAGTGTTTGGCTCCAAACACCAAACAGATCGTTGCAGCATCCCATAATCCCCTCTGTTTCAGCCCTGTTTCAGCCCTGTTTCAAAAGTGCTGATCTGTCTGTTACTTTAGATGAAAATAAGGAGCCACGCCCCTCTGAGAGATATTTGGTTAAAAAGAACACAATGGTACTCTAGGAGGGGATTCAGGTGATATGGTGGGGGGGGGGGGGCTTGGGGGGGTGATTGGCTAATGGTTACACAAGCCAAAAAATCGTTATGACATTATAAAGTGGCCAACATCTGATCAGCTCATTTTCAGACAGGTTTTTATATAAATGGATCAGGACAAAAAGAGAGAGAATCTTTTTTCCCGAAACTTTCAGAATCTCTTTACACAGAGGGGACACATGTTGATGTATAACAGACATGAAAAAGTGGATTTTGCATAATAGGTGACCTTTAAGAACTGAAGATAATTCATGTTACCCACCCTTAATTAATATCTGTGAAATGAAGTCACACTCCCTCTGGTTAGTTATCTGCAATATGTCATCCAGTTTGAGAAAAAGCCTATTTTTTGTTTGTGCTAGTAGCGTGATATAATATAGTTTGAAAGTATTGGAAACATCACCTTGTCATCTAGTCTCACTGAAACCTACTGCTCTCTCGATATGCCGGTGTCACTGGGTTCAGGGCGGTCGTGTTGTTGTGTCAGCACATGTCCTCCGCAAAGTCAATTGTCAAAACAACACCTCTCTGTGTACATACATAATGTAGGCACATATTTAAATACCAACAAACACAAAAACGTAACAAACAGGAATGTAACTAACATGAGTATTTATCGAGATTCAGAGCCTGGACGCGCTCTTAAACAAAAACTTAAATTAGGTCAAGTCTATCTAGCCTTTACAAATGGCACATTGAGTTAAAACTCTCCTTGACAATCAGCTACAAACTAAGACAGAGGACAGCAGCAGTTACTCAAATCTGAGTCTGTGAGCGCTGCAGATTTCAAGTTAATCTTCTGTTTGACCACGTTGCCTGTTCTCTAATCCTTTAGCTGTGACATATTCAGACACAATAAATGACTGCCAAGTCCAAATGAAAGTATACAAATGATAAAAGATTTAGATGTTTTACAACATATGGTACCAAATGGAAATATAAAAATATAACAGTTGCTACTACCAGTTATTTTTGGTTCTATATATGTCACCCACGATTGAAAGATGTTGGTTGTGATAATGACATGTGGCCACATTAAGGCAGGTACAGAGTTAATGGTATCCTAATGTCATATCTAGACAGGATGTTATTTCAGCGATAAGCTTATTTAAAGGCATCAGTGCTTGTAAATCAGAAGATTATTGCTTCATTTCAGACTTTTACAGGGGGCATAAAGTTGGTCAAAGAAGCTAAAGCACAGGATAAACTTGTGAACACAGAACAGATTCTCGCATGGACAGGACTGCCAACAGAAATGACAGGTAGCAGAATTTAGCCACAGCTCATACCAAACATATGGACCTTATGTGGGAAACTTCTGAAGCAATGGAGAGTCAGGACTCAAAGAGACACAAGGAGAGCTGGAGCTTTGATGGCAAACACTGACGGTTTATTTGAAGTTTCGGCCGGAGAATTCACAAGACATGTCATAGGGCATGTCATGTCATGCCGTGGTCTGACCACACAGATGAGATGCCACAATCAATTCTGAAGAATTGCTTGAGAGTAATCAACATTCTTCACTAGACGCTGGCGCTTATGGCCTCAAAGATTTCACACCTTGGGTTCATCAAGCCCAGAGTTGTTCCATATGTCCTCATAACAATAAACTATCTTTGACCGAAAGTTGCCCGGTCATAAACGGACAACAACAACAAATGGCTTAAGAAGCCCCCTCCTTAAGGGAGATAACAGATGCCAAGGTTGGTCATCTGCGTCAGAGGGCAAAAGGTAAACATCTATGGAAATGATTCCCTGACAGACCTTACATACTGTAGGCTACAATAACGCAATTTGTCCATAGCCGTGTTGATTTAGCATGTTGACAGTGGTAACATTTAGAAGGTGTCGGAGAAAGTAAGGGGGGGAGGGAAGTGTCCTCTCTCTGCCCTTCACTCTCCTGTAACTTGTTGACGACGTTTTTCAACTGGTTGTGTTTCATTATCAGGTACGTTGTGAGAAAATAAATGCACACTTCATGTGCAGCAAACTCATTTAAAGAATCATAATGTTGCTGTGTTTCATGTCATCAGCGTTTATAGCTACATTGCTTGAAAAGGTCATCAATGTTATCAACTACTTTGAAAAGTTTTGTATCTTTTTATCATCAAATTAAAGGAACATAAATAATCTTTTAAAGCTTGTAAGAAGTGTGCAGCAGAGTACGATGATGCTGTAACAGGTTACACGAGGTGACACAGAAAGCTCCACACATTTCCTGGAAAATGTGAATCCCTCTTGTCAAACCTGTCTCCGAAAATGAAGGTGTCGGCACGTCTTTCACCGATTAAGAGACGCTCAGCTAAGACACTGAAGCAGGTTGTGTCCTGATATGTCCTTTGAGTGTTGGATCTCAGATTCATCGCTTCATAGGACCGCTGACTAACGGATTATGTAACGCTGAGTTATGTAAGGCAGAGACAAGGCAGGGAGGAACTCGCTCACTAACAGTACATGACTCGCTTCCTTTTTCACTTTATTTATGATTAGACATATTTCTCTTTTCCTCCTGTGATTATGATTGTTCTACAGAATCATAATACTATATGATACAAGTGTTTTCCCCGCATAAAATGTAGTGTTTACCAAATAAACTATTTGATTTATGCACTATTTTGTGCACCAGTCACTCCCAAAAATAAATAAAAAGGTTAATCCTGGATCAGATATTTTGAAGGCTTTTGGTCTGTGTTGTTGCAAACGGAGCTGATGTAATGTAATACAAATTTCTGACTTACAAAGTGATATTATCATCTGCTAAGATTACCCTCTGAGGATTAAGTATTTTGAGAGCTTAATTGTGAATATTACTAGATGAGGGATGATTTACAAGTGCTTTGTTATGTTAGCGGTGCAGCTGTTACTGTTCTCTCTTTGCACACTGCCAAGTTAATCAAGTGCTTATCTGACCATATTGTTTTGTTCCATTCTGTTCTCTTGATGAGAATAGCATCGTTTCAAGGCAACAGCTGTCATCATGTATTAAAGTCATGTATTTATAGACACTGAGACATAACATAACAGGAATGACTGGTGCTTTTATATCTCTGTGTTGTGTTGTGATAGTGTGTCCTTATGATGGAAACACTTGTATTTTGTTTGTATATTCCATTTTTATTGTGTTTTTCTAATGTCTGTGTGTTTCCTCCAGGCCTAGCTGTAGGTCTGGGGATTGGAGCACTTGCAGAAGTTGCCAAGAAGGGCATGAGACAAAATACCGAAGGTAAGACAGACAGTTTGTGTCTGAATTCTTAAATGTTCGAGGCTTATAAGCCATTCCTGTCTAGGATATTGAATCATGCACAATGCCAGTTACACTGTTATGCTACTTCTTCCTGAATGCATTGTACTACAGATTTGTGTAGAAGAAATACTTTGACAAAGTAATAATTTGCAACATTTGAGAGTTGAGTTGTGCCTGTAAGGACAGGTATTTCTGGTTGTTTATTATGAGATTTTGCAACTGAGTTCCTGAACAGCACTAGTTGAAAAGCTATCCTCTTTTTTCAGTACCCCTCCCTGATGCATGTTCATACACGCAACACATTTTGTATGTCAACAGAGCATAATTACACCACCTCCCGTACCAACCTGCCATCAAGACACCCATTCCCTGCTAATCTGAAACAGCATACCGCGGAAATCTGTGGCATTTGTGCGTCTGTGTGTGGCTGTTTATATGTGTGTATTTATCTTTGGACAGACTCAAGCGCACTAAATTGCAACCGTCTAACACATATCCTCACAGACACACAATAAACACAGATGTTTGTTGTTCGTTTTGAACGTTTGAATGAATTGCTGTTAAGTACATTAAAACGGTATTATGTAGTCTTTCCTGTAGTGTGTGTGTATATAGGTTTTGGGCGTGTAAATGATCTGCAAAGGTGAATATCTAAAAATTAGATATTCACCCCCCCCCCCTGCCTGAAACACCTCCATTGGACTCCTTTGTTTACCTCTGGAAGATGGTGAAATCATTACGTAAAAAACTCGCACTTCTGTTGGCTAGCGCTCCAACACATTGAATGCTAAGGGACGGGACATCTCTAAGCGGTTGACCAATCACAACAGAGCCGGCCGGCTAACCAATCAGAGCAGACTGGGTTCTGATTTCAGACAGAGGGTGAAAAGAGGACAGGAAGTATGAGGAAAAACAAGCACTTATGAACATTTAAGCCTGTAAACATGTCACAGTAGAGGCACAAAATACAAATAATTACTGATTATAATGAAACCCGTACATAAGCCTAATAGTGCCCCTTTAACTAATGATGTTGATTCATCCCAATGACATGAAATAAAATGGTTGTGTATGTTACAGCATGCTCTCTTTTTTTGTGTTTCTTCAGGTGATAAGAAACGTGTCCTGGACTCCAGCCCCTTCCTGTCAGAGGCCAACGCTGAGCGCATCGTCAGAACCCTGTGTAAAGTCAGAGGAGCTGCGTTGAAAGTGGGACAGATGCTCAGTATTCAAGGTGTGCCATGTTTTCCATTACAGGTAGTTTGACTCGATAAAGATGTAGTGGACATTTGTTGAGCTGTTGATGGTTTTCCACGTGCCGTTCCACAGTTGTAACGTTCGCCTGTTGCTGCACTCAAACACACAGGTAGCAGCAGCTGAGAATAAGTTATTGTGTCATTAGATGCGTATGTGTTTTGCACACACTAGCCAGGCAAAGTTCAAGAGCATACCACCAGAGGCAGTACATATCTTGGCACAGATTAGGTTACAGCAGTAAACAGATCATCAATTTAGTTTGTCACTGTTGTTGCTGCTGCCTGACCTTGGCTTATGACCATTGGCTTTTACTTTTCAGAATATGTTTGTGTAAACCTAGACATAACACTGTAGTAAATGAAATCAGCCACCAAAATAGTAGTAGCTTAGAAAAGGACATTTGCGTTGTTTGCTAAGCAGGTTTAAACAAAGTGGATTGACCTTGTTGTGTTCATGTGTGTTGTTATTTAGAGAACTGGCATTGCTTTACTCTGACTCTACAGTGGTGACAAGTGTATTCTTAAATCTAAAATGGACTTAAAGGTCACAGTAGTCTTCCGTAGCTCAGCACACACAGAAATCGAACTGCTCCTACTACATAAAATAAGACATAGGGATACTTTTCTTATAACATTTAATAGAATTGCATTCAATTGAGACCACTAAAACCTGTGGCCATAGGTTGAATAATGACGTTTTTGGTGGTCAAATGCATAGACAGTCAGTATTGTAACTGTATTCCTTTTAGTACATTTATACACCCATATTTAAAGGGACAGCCCAGCCTCAAAACATAAATACATATGTTTCCTTTTTCCTGTAGCACATGTTTTCTTGATTGTTGTGCAGTGATTTGCTGATAGGTGGAGATATCACCTTCAGAGATGCCTTTAAAAAAAAATACATTTACGAATCTCCATGTGAAATGTCACAAGTACAGTAACCTTGTCATGATTTGTGGGAAGAATCAATACTGATGAATTTTTTTTCATATGTATTTTCCTGCGCTTTGAGCACCACAAGGCAAACATCTCTACGACTCACACCAGAACAATGTTGAACAAGTATTTTAGATTTTGGGTTGAGCTCGCCATTTAAGTCTGCAAACACACCTGGAGTAAAATTAAAGCCATTTGCTTTCACAGCTGTATTTTATGGCACTTCGAAATGTGCCTAATTCAGAATTATTGTAAAATATTCTAGACTTGCCTACTGACCTGCATGTCTGTCCTATTGAGACCAACCTATGTATGTTTCTGTATTTCAGATGATGCATTCATCAACCCCCAACTCGCCAAGATCTTTGACCGTGTCAGGCAGAGCGCTGACTTCATGCCAATCAAGCAAATGACAGTAAGAGTGTTTCTTTATTTTAACTGGCATTTATAACGGGATAATGGGATAATAGCTGAAGCTGATTTTTACATGAGAAATAAAATAAGTGTTACAATATTGGTTATACCTATTTTTAATATTAATGGTTTTTTCTCAAGCCTCGTGTAAATCTACTGGTGAAAACGCCAAATGCTTTTAAAACATATGGAAATATAACAACAACTCCTTGCGATTTGTGTCTTTCTGTAGAAAGCACTAAACGGCGACCTTGGTCCTAACTGGCGAGACAAGCTGGAATCGTTTGAGGAGCGTCCGTTCGCTGCGGCGTCGATCGGACAAGTTCACCTGGCCCGGATGAAGGACGGCAGGGAGGTGGCCATGAAAATACAGGTAGGCTGTGCACATGTGTGTGTGTGTACCCAGAACATTCTCATGTTGTTGAGATAAACACTGAAACTGGAGAGTGTTTCTCACACCGATCTCTGTGGTCTGTTTACAGACTTTGTTCGGATGTAGGTCAGAGAAGAAAAGTGTAAAAGTGTTTAGCTTCTTATTTTGTGCCTTCACAGTATTTACAAGCCGTCTTAATCGTTTAAAATGTTTTCGGAACTTATGGAGGATTTGCCAATAAATTCAAACTAATGGCATTGTTATAATCTTAATACAAATGATAATTGCAATGCCTGTAAAATAAGTTATTAAGGTATTCTGTAAACATAAATAAAATGACATCAAAGATGTCTGCTTCATTCTATGACATTGTATTATAAATTGTCCAAGACAAACAAACCAAGAATGCTTTTTCACAAACAATGCATTCTCTTGATGGATTCTATTGATAATATTGAAACCCAGAGTGAATTTTATGATCAAGTTGAGGTAACACATTCTCTGTTTGTTTATCCCCAGTACCCCGGTGTGGCTCAGAGTATCAACAGTGACGTCAACAACCTGATGACGGTGCTGAATATTAGCAATGCCCTGCCTGAAGGTGAGCTCATTTTCATGCATGCAGACACCACTAGCTAACCTGCTAAGTCATACGCAAAAGACAAACACATGCACAACTGCACTCAACTTCCCTGTGTGTCTCTTTAGGTCTGTTTCCAGAGCACCTGATAGACGTGATGAGAAGAGAGCTAGCATTAGAGTGCGATTATATAAGAGAAGCCCAGTGTGCAAAGAAATTCAGGTGAGTCACATGTGTTTTTATTGTAATTCACATCATACAGTATATTGCCAGCCTTTTTCACCTTGATTTATTTATTTGTATATTCATCCTGTTCTGATCTAGAGAGTTTCTAAAGGACCAACCGTTCTTCTATGTACCAGAGGTGATAGATGAGCTGAGCAGCGCCCACGTCCTGACCACAGAGCTGGTCCCCGGGTTCCCCCTGGACCAGGCTGACGGCCTCACACAGGACCTGAAGAACGAGGTACACAGCTGCCAAAACCAGACAGATCGATGGATGTCTAGCTGGCTAATGTGTCTATTTATCTGGCGAGAAACGCATTAGTGAATGTGCTCAGAGCGGGTTTGTTTAATGTTAGTGGGGGACCAAATTAGTTTCTTCCTGATCAATAAACACATCGATGGATGCGTCTCCAGTGGCAGGAAAGGGAACAACCTGTTTCCCCTCTGTCCTTTCATTTTCCTCCCACAAGTCCCTGCTCTCCTCACCTCCTCACTTTTGTTTGTGCATTAGATCTGTGAGAACATCTTGAAGTTGTGCCTTAGAGAGCTGTTTGAGTTCAGGTACATGCAGACGGACCCCAACTGGTCCAACTTCTTCTATGATCCGCAGACACACAGGGTGAGTCTGCCAACTCAATACTACTCTCACTAGGAATACTTCTACTACAATGTGGAATAGTGATAATATGGTATTGAGACTAAGCCTAAATGTTATCATGGGATTATTTCCCTCTAGGTGGCACTGTTGGACTTTGGAGCCACAAGAGGATTTGACAAGAGTTTCACAGACCCCTACATAGAGGTAAGACCAGCCGACATACTTTTTACTTTTCTTTATTAGGGCCCGAGCACGGAGCACTAGGACCCGACGGCGTCCTAGCTCGAAGTGCGAGGAACCTATTGTTATTGGTGGTATTATTATTATAGTGCTGGCGTTTCCTCTTTTTGAGGTCTTTAGGATGCTTCAAAAGTTGTATAATTTTGCACGGACGCCAGGACCGGTGAAAAATTCAATATTCTGGAGTCAATGGGTTAAATATTCCAACCTGCTCACTAGCGCCACCTATCAAAATCCCATTTCGGAATAAATGTACAAAGTCGCACTGTAACTCCGAATGACCTGAAATGTTGCACACATATCCGGGTGGACCTGCTCTTAAATTTAAATTAGCATAATGTTCAAAACAGTTAAATATTCACTTAAATTTCAATTTTCAGTTTTTCAACACCAAACTTCGTATACAGCATCGGTGGAGGGTCAGACACATTACCGTAGAAAATGAGCATGTTAGGACGATAAATATTGCCGCCGTCAATCAAAACGTACTCGCAAAAAGGCGGGGCTTAGAAAGAAATGCTCATAACTCATCAACAATGTATCCAAACATCACAGATTTTGGTAAATAGGTTCAGTCTGTCTTGGGGAATAGGCACACCAAAGCATTTTCATTTTGGACTATAGGGGGCGCCAAAAACACCATCAATTTAATCAACTTTTTTTTTTTTTTACACATTTTTTCAGAATGTGGGCATGGCCTATACATTTTTTTTAAATTGCGATAGCATAAAATGAGCTTCGGACGCAAAACTTGGGACACACGTCAGAGCCCACGACCTTTTCGAGAATGCAAAAAACCCCCGTAATTTTTCAAAAAAACTGCTCACTAGCGCCCCCTATTGTGTGGTAGTCACATATAGTTTCTCAGAACTTCACGAATTTTGGCACAGACATTCCTCATGGAATTGCGGACATATTTGTAAATAGATTCCATTAGCCCCGCCCCCCAGGAAGTCGGCCATTTTGAAAAATTTGCGTTTTTCATGTATTTTAAGCACATTCTTGCGAACTCCTCCTAGGGGAATGATCGTAAAAATTCCAATCCAGGACACGTTCAGCCCCTATCCAATATGATGCTAAATTGAGAAGAAATATTTTGATCGCTCAATCGTGGAGGTCGTAAGCTAACAGCGAATACACCAGTTTTGACCATTTACATGTCGCAAATGACTCCAAACTACTCCAAATTACTCCCATATAGTTTTTCCGATATTCACGAAACGCTGTATACACATTGCTATTATGATTGCACACATATTTCAAATTGCTTTTCATTAGCCCCCCCCCCCCCAGAAAGTTGGCCATTTTGAAAGATTTGCGTTTTTAATGCATTTTAAGCACATGTTTGCTAACTCCTCCTGGGGAAATGATCGGAAAAATTCCAATCCAGGACAAGTTCAGCCCCTATCCAATATGATGCTAAATTGCGAAGAAATTTTTTGAGGGCTCAATCGTGGAGGTCGCAAGCTAACAGCGAATACACAATTTGACGATTTACATGTTGCAAATTACTCCAAACTACTTGCATATAGTTTTTCCGATATTCACGAAACGCTGTATGCACATTGCTATTATGATTGCGGACATATTTCAAATTTGCTTTTATTAGCCCCGTCCACCAGAAAGTGGGCCATTTTACAAAATGTGCGTTTCTCATGCATTTTAAGGACATTTCTGCAAACTCCTCATAGGGGAATGATCGGAAAAATTCCAATCCAGGACAACTTCAGCACATATCCAATGTCATGCTACATTGAGAAGGAATAGTCCTTCACTCAAACGGGGAGCTCGTAGGCTAACGGAGAATGTACCATTTTTGACCAATTATATGTCAGATAAGCTACTGAGACCTGCCTGTCTGCCTGGCACATCAACTCTCTCTCTCACACACACACACACACACACACGCACACACACACACACACACACACACACACACACACACACACACACACACACACACACACACACACACACCTATACTGTTAGTCCAACAACGCCCTTTGCTGGCGGCATATTCATTACAACAGACACCTATACACTCCCTAAGCCTATTGTCTATTTATAGATATCTCTTAAAGCCTACAAATAAAGTGTGAAATGTAGGCCTGGTACATATATTATTGAGCGATATATATTATACACACTGTTCTGCTTTCTGCACTGACCTCAGCAGCTGTTCTCACTGTAAACATCGCCTCACAATGAAAGCAGTTGTATGATAGATAGCCTAACATCCAGAGGGGATGTGATTAGTGAGTAAACAAACGGTACTCCCGTAAACGGCACTCCCGTCCTCCAGAACCTCCACTGGCTCCCCGTCCGTCAAAGAATCAACTTCAAAGTCCTCCTGATTACTCACAAAGCCCTCAACAATCCGGCCCCCCCTACCTCACAGACCTGCTGCACCACCACACTCCTTCCCGCTGCCTCCGCTCATCAGAAGCCAACCTCCTATCCATCCCCACCCGCATCAATCATCGGACCTGGGGGGACAGAGCCTTCTCTGTCGCTGCCCCCTCCCTCTGGAACTCACTCTTACAACCCATCAGAGACTGCACTGACCTCACCACCTTCAAAAAACTTACAAAAACTCACCTCTTCAATCTGGCTTTTAATGTGTGATTGTTTTTGTATTATTTGACTTTAACTTTAACTATATATTTATTTGTTGTTCCTTTATTTTATTTTATCTTCACTATATCTGTAAAGCGTATTTGAGCACCTGTAAAAGCGCTAACAAATTAAATCTATTATTATTATTATTATTAAAGGGCAGAAAGTCTGATGCACATTTGATCATCATAAATAACTTATAATCACAACGGAAACAACACTGTTGGCTGAAATCGACTCCGGAGAATATATCAGTGTACCCTCGGTTATAGCTCCTCCAGAGAGACTCCTCTCTCCTCTAAATCAGTGCATCCTCGGTTACGGCTCCTCCAGACAGCCTCCTTGATAATCGATCCTCGACGACCCTTTAGAGAAATTTGTTTTCCTTCGAGACGGCCCGCCGACATCCGTTTCCGGGTTGCTGCCGGAGGACCTGGGAGTCTGGGACGCGAAAATTATAGAAATGAGAAACGGCTCATTTCCCAGGACTCACAAGTGTCTGGTTGACGCCGGGACGACCGGCTGCCCTCCATGACAGGCGCACGGAAGCGAGGGCCCGCTCATCACTGCGCGCACATGTACGACCGCAGTTTTAATTTTTATTTCTAACTATTCATAGACAAAGTCATGTTCTTCATCAACACAAAGTTACTGTATACCACCAAAACTGTTTTTGTAAAAACCCATAATTGTGATTTAACTTGCAGTGAGTCCTAAAAGTTTTTGAAGTCTTACTTCCATTGGATTTATAGAGAAGACAAAGGCTATTCGTACGCTGCAAGTATGTAGTGATCACTTTTATGAAGTGACCGGCATGCACAAAAGAACAATAACACAGACGTCACACTGCAGTCTGAACATAGACAAAGACATTAAAGTGATATTGGTAACAGTCATTCCCTGTTTGTTATCATAGGTAATCCGTTCAGCTGCCGAGGGCGACAGAGAAGGAGTAGCGAAGAAATCTATTGAAATGAAATTCCTGACCGGGTATGAATCCAAGGTAAATATGCTTAACGGGTTGGTTTCACGACACAGGTAAAAAATAACCCAAATATGTTTTTGTTTCTTCAGCAAAATTCCTTTTGCAAAAACTGACAATTTATTCTCATCAGTTAAGAATAATACTATAAAGAAAAATCTTTTATTTATAGAGCATTTTTCATAAAATAGATGCTTTAGAAAAAGTTGAAAGTGAAAATAAAAAAGCGAGAAATAAATGTAACATTTGTAACGTATATAGAATGACATTAATTAAAGTCATCTAAATGAATAGGTTTTTAACTAATTTTTTCTCCCCTTGTATCCAGGCGATGATAAACGCCCATGTGGATGCGGTGATGATCCTCGGCGAGGCCTTTAACTCCACAGACACGTTTGAATTTGGCGCCCAGTCCACCACGGAGAGAATCCACAACCTGATCCCTGTGATGCTCAAACACCGGCTCACCCCTCCTCCAGAGGAGACGTACTCCCTGCACCGCAAGATGGGCGGCTCCTTCCTCATCTGCGCACGGCTGAACGCCAAACTGAACTGTAAGGACATGTTCCAAAATACGTATGCAAAGTACTGGGAAGGCCGCACACCCCCTGCTCGCTAAACCAAACACAAGTGTGAGGTGATGTGATGGATCCCGGGGCCAAGGAGTCGAAGGTGAGGTTGTGGTGTTAAGACGCACAACTGCAGAGCGGAGGCCATGTTTCCTGCCATTAACTGGTCATCGAGCACCAACTTATATTCCCCATTAAGGGCCACCCACTACAATGAGTTTCTGAAAGGCATTTAAACCTAATAACAGCCATAATGTCTTTTGTGAAACAGACTGAAAAGGGACATAAACAAAAAGCCTTGTATGTCCAGGTAAAAAATGAATGTAAAAAGGTTTGAAATGAATCTCTCCTCAGATGATTTGTGCTTTTTGTTTTGCATTGCTGTGTTTTGTTTAACTTTTGGAAAATTCACACCAACTGTTGAGTTTTGCCATAAATGAAATGTCATGGATGAAAAACCGAAAGATTGTACTAAGAAATTCAACTCTTTATGTAATTTATGGTCAGTATGAGGCACAGTGTAGGCGAGGACCAACGTATTTGGGAAGTTTTATTAGATTTCTTGATGGCACTTATATTGCTTGGTCTACATTTAGACGGCTATATAAAAGCAGCAGTCTTGATGAGAACAAAATGGATAGTAACTTTTTCCAAGCATTTAAGTTCAGGTTGATTATTTATGTGGTCGTAAAAATGACCAACTGGAATTTGTCGGCATTTACACATACTGTAAGAGGCTGACTTGAAACTAATATAAGTACATTTTCTGTATCAGTGTAGCCATCCAAATTCCAGTTGCTGTTTGTTGATAACTAACACAATGTTAGCATTATGGAATTTAGATTCTGTTATACATTATTCATTTTTATTTTAGTGCTGTACCAAAGCAGGATTTATCTCTGTTCAATTGTATGTCAAATGAAACCACATGGATCTATGTTTCTCACTGTAAGAAGTCTGAGCATGAAAACCTGTGTTTAGTCATGAATGGTAATATCCTGGATGAATACGCTCATCACGATATTATACAGTCTATCAGACATGCTAAGTAGGCTCACCTTTCTTCCACAAGACTTACATTTTTCCACTCCTTCTCAGGTGTGAAATCCTCCGTTCCTGGCCTGTGTACAACTGTCAAACTTCTCCCTGCTGTGCTGTTTGAATACAGTTATAATGTTGTAAAAAATGAAAAAAAATGTGCCTGTAGTTCCCAGTGGAATGCTTTTAGCTTTATAATACATATCAAGACTTGTGATAAGATGGTTTATATTTCTAATCAAACTGAAATTGTGATAAACATATTGTATGGATATTTGGCTCTGTGTTGTTTGTGTTTGTGACCTAAATACATTCAACCCATGTAATAGGACTGCAGCTCTTCAAAGAAATGTCAAATAGTCTGTCAGGGCAGTAAGTAAATCTAAATGTATATGAAGCCCAGATTTTCTCATGTGTCCCGGTCCTCTACGTAGGTTAAAGAGGTTGTAGTGTGTTTAGGGGAGATAAAAACTGAGAAAATACAGTAGGGAGCGGCAGTATGAGAGGTTGTCTTCCTTATTTAGCAATGTCTTGGCTAACAAAAGGGGAACTGGCACAGTGCCTGAGAAACATACATAAATAAGCACAAAATATAAACATGCATGTCAATATCCAGGGACATTAATCATGCCAGTACTCATGCACAGGAAATACGGTGTTTTTGAGTTAGTGCATGTAGATGGAAACATAGAAACACACTTTCCTCCCCCCTTTTCCGCTCTCGAGTCACCATCAATTATAATACTTGTTGAGTGTTCACACTGAATACAATAACTCCAAACTTGTTTTTCAGACACAGTCAGTCATGATTCACCTCAGTGTCCAGCATATGGCGCTGTTGTGTTTCCACACAGTGACTTAACAGGTCATGTTGTATAAAGCTCCATCCATTGCTAAAATACTGACAAGCCAATAATAGACAAACAGCCAGAAGCAAGACGGATAAGTAAATGAAACTCAGCTGGCTTTAAGAGAGTCATTTCTGCTTTATTAGACAATATCCTGTAAGCAGCAGTGGTAGTGAGAATAGCAAAACAAAGCAACAGTGGTCATTAGATGCTCATCGACTCATATTAAACAAACCAGATCCACTTCAGGGTAAACTATACTTCGAGCTGAATAACCTAATCAAATAAACTGTTCTCATTATATGGCCTGCAAACCTCAACAACTACAGCATCAGTTAAGTATATTTTAACTGCAATTATTTATTATTCTTGTTATAAATAATTGTATTCTTATTATGTTAGAAAATGTATGCAATTTCAATTAATTCTAGTCAAATGCAATCTGCTGTTATTCGCAGAATACATGTTCTAAATCTGTTTTATGGAAACCACAATGGACTGCCATGATGGAAACACTAAGTAACAGTATATTTTCCATAAAGTCAGGACAGTTTAAAGTTGCAAATATTTTGGGATTAGAATACTGTGACTATAATGAGGCTGGGACTGCACTTTGGCTCCCGGGGGTGAGGTTTTCTAACCAACATTGCTGTGTTATATCCTGATGACCTACATTTGTTTTGACATTGCAACTTGCTGAGCTGAGATGGAAATAACTGAGTTGTGTTTACACTGAATAGAGGATGGTGAGTGTTAGGAGGGATCTTGTGCACCTACCGTAGTTGTCTGGTGAGAAAGAACAAGCAGTGACAAATCCTTATTTGGCAAGAGAGGACAGTCAAGTCTGGGCACAATCCTTAGGCAAACACCCTCACAACAGTAACTTTAGCAGTTTGTGTGATTTACATCTTTTTTATCCTCGTCTGTGCAGATTTTTCATTTGACACATTTATTTAATTGCTATGGAAACTGATTTTATACAGCTTTAATGGGGTAGCCTATCTATTCAAGAAATTAACTTCTGGTCCAAATCTGATCAAATTAAACAAGGCCAGTTGAGGTAGCCTATAGTATTTTTAGATATGCCAATTTTACTTGAGAGAATTGTCACCAAATCCATTTTTTTCACAGTACTTTATAGCTTCATAATTTTGAATCATAATTTCCTTCATAACCAATCTTTTCACAAAACGTTACAATAAAATCACTTTTTATGACCTGCTGCCAAACAGAGAGAATGAAAATGCAAAAAACATACAGTAGTTCCAATATAAAACAAACGGCTACTACTTCAGTAAAGTATGTTAACTGAATAAATGGTCATACTAAATGTAGCCTACCCCTCACATTAACAATTGTCAAAAGTAGGCCTACATCTCTGAGCTAGCCGTAAACAGCACTGTGGGTATATGATTTTGGCTAAATGCTAACGTGGGTATGCTCACATATGCTCACAATGACAACGATAACAGTGTGTATAAGGTGTAGGTTTAGTATAAGGTTTAGCACACTCTCTGGCCGTTTCTCAATCTCGAGGATTCTGGCTTCCAAGCCAATATTTCAAGGATGCTACGTCATTGAGTGCCGCCGAAGGACTGTTCCAATCTCCAGTATACTTGGAATTCCACCGAGGCCGCGTCCTTTGTTTGGGGGAAATTTCGAGGGTAGACTTCGCGTCCTTAAAATCCCCACAATGCTTTGCGCACGGACCAATTAAAAAAACCCTTGCGGAGAATTGCAAAACCGACGCAGCACACATTTAAATGTAAGTATGTAGTGGCGTAGAACATGTGTTGGTAAATATGTTACTTTGTTACATTTGTTTGTTATCACCAAAAATGTGTTCCGTGAAAGTAAAGCAAGTTCATAATTAGATAGACATCGTGAGGTATTTATTTTTGGTACAGTTAAATGTTGAAACCGTTAGAGAGTGGCACACTTGTTAGCCTGTTCCATTCTTCTTCGTTTTCCGAAGCCGTGGCTTGGAAGTATACTTGCTTCGTTTCTGAAGGAAGTTACTTGGAAGTACGCGACTACCAAGCCAGCATCCTCGCGATTGAGAAACACCCTCTTTCTTTATATATCATGGTTAAGCAGCATCTTCGTTTAGCATGCTAGCTGGCTAACACATTGCTAATTAGCAAGGGTCCATTCTGACAGGAAAGGAAGGAGATAAAAGAGACACCTGTGTGCTGGGGCAACCCAGTCTCACGGCATTTAATCTATTGATTTGTGTTCACCAACACGATTTCCCCCTTCTTTTCGATTTTAAAAGCAATGTATTTCTATTGGTAGTGTGTTTCTTGCCTGTGTAGGTACCATATCTGCACCATAGATATATTGTTATAAACACTATTATATTTACTATTATTTTACTATATTTACTATCACTATTATTATTATTATTATTATTATTATTATTATTATATTATTATATATATCTATGATCTGCACGGCCTACCAGATCAGCACGGTGTCCGTTACGCTTACTAATGACGTCACGCATTGGCTGTACGGCAACCCAAGAGGACATTTTACACGGCCAAATTCCGCAAAGAATATAAAAAAATAACAATCGACGGTGAATGTATGTTAGTGGAACTGTGTCAGGAAAGTGAAGTGTTAATTAAGTAATGTTATTGAAGAACTGAAATGCATAAAATTGAAAGTTAATATGTATCATATCCCTCCCATAATATCCCTCCAGCTCAGAGCTCAGAGCCTCAGAATACTGAAATCTGTATTTTTAAAATATTTTTTTCCTTCTAATTTGTTATTCTTTTCTAAATAACAGACTTTTATTTACTCAACAATAACACACAATTATCCTTGTTTTTATTTATTTGTTTTATTCTATAATCTCTGGCTTTTGTTGGCGTCCTTCAGGAACTGAATTTCAAAATAAAATAACCGGAAACAGATACACACCCACTGAACTGATTACCCAGGATCCTCAGCTATGGTTTAAGCTTGGTGATTGGATTGTTTAGCTGCAATGCACGTTGGGATATGGTGTTAATGCGATATGAAATCCGAATTATAATTTTTTTTAAAGAAAATAATACTTTATTCCGAGTGTACTTGCTTTTCTCTTTGAAAGTCATCACATATCGGCATTGTAATACACGGTTTGGCTACATTAAATATTACACATCTGCCGTAGTTCTCTATTTATAGAGCCCTGATGAGAAGACTTCTGGACAAACAGGAAGAACTGCCACCGAAACTGAATACGTGACGTGGATCATAAATATATCAGCAATTAAACAACATCTTCCATTTCTCTTAACACAATACGTCTCCTTGCAGTATCAACACTAATTCGGCTGACTTTTATATTTGATCCAATTGGTAGATAGATTATATTTACACCATAACGGTGCACAGCTGATAGAAAAGGACTTGTAGTTTTTAAAGATATTACTGATTTTCTTTGGATATAAGAATGTAAATACTGAGTTGAAAGAATAGTCAGGGGTTTTGGGAGATGGGAGACACAACCATGGGTTCAGAATTTCAATAGCTAACCATTAAATGACGGATATACCTTTCTGTCTGTGATGTTTTACAAATCAGATATTAATGTGTAGAAGTAAAACATGTGAAGTAATATAGCAATATCCTGTACAATTATGTGAAAACATGAATAAAACTACACATCATCAGATGTTATACATACATAAGTATCCTACACTAATAATAAAAAGTTATTATGGCATTGTGTGCTGTGTGTACCTTGTGTGCACCGCCTAGTTAAAGCACGCTATTGAATTATTTTTGTATGTTATATTTGATGAAAAAAATATTAAGAGTACATACAAAATAGGGGGAAAGTAGAAGGTCAATGATAGAAATATAGAATATAAAAAATCAAGAAGATACTGTAAGGGATCTCTACAATAAAACAGTTTAGTGCCAGATGTACAAAGATATTAATAGGAGGATGTACAAAACAGAAAAAATAAATTAACCTTTATTTAAACATTAAAGAATACTTTAGGTTAAGGTCTTATTTTAAATAAGAAAAAAGCTTTGGGGGTATCTACAGATAAATATTAAGCCTGACAAAGTACTTAACATCTAAAATATTGCTTTCCTGCAATGTTAACTATGTTGAAGCACTTATTTTAACTGATATTATACATATGAATTGTACTCTTATGTATGTAGATAATATAAGAAATGTGCAGAATATGACAGTTTAATGGTGGAGGTATACACACATATTGATAGATGTCTTGTAATGCACTGTTGAGGAACCTGCGACCCAAGTTGTTCATTCATTGCATAACTTCAACGTAGTTGTGTATATGATAAACCTTTGAAAATCTTGAAATCTTGAAAGGGATGTGCAAAATATCCATTATACAGTCTTTAACCTATCAAGCTCTCCTCTCCTCTTTCTCTGCTTCGATCTCTCAGGCAAAAAGCACTTTCTTTCAAGATAAGATCCAATCTTCCTATTCCAATCCTAAAAAACTATTTTCCATCTTCTCCACCCGCTTGGACCCTCCAAAAGCTCCTCCCCCCTCCTCACTTCTGTCAAGCGACTTTGTTACCCACTTTGAAAAAAAGGTTGATGATATTCGCTCTTCTTTTTCTGACTCACCTTTACTCACCGCTGGGTCACCAGACCCTCCTTCCACCAACACACTTACCTCCTTTTCCCCTCTCTCTCCAAGTGAGGTTCTTACCCTCATTACCTCTGCCCGCCCTACCACCTGTCCTCTGGACCCTATCCCTTCAAACCTCCTTCAGACTATCGCTCCTGATATTCTACCGTTTCTCACCCATTTCATCAACACTTCTCTAACTTCTGGTCACTTTCCAAACAGTCTCAAGGAGGCAAGAGTAAACCCTCTCCTAAAGAAACCCACTCTCAACCCGTCTGATGTTATAAACTACAGGCCTGTCTCTCTCCTCCCGTTCCTGTCTAAATCACTTGAACGCGCTGTCTTTAAACAACTCTCCTGTTATCTCAATCAGAACAACCTTCTGGATCCGCACCAGTCTGGTTTCAAGGCAGGTCACTCCACAGAAACTGCTCTCATTGCTGTCACGGAGGAACTGCACACTGCCAAAACTGCATCCCTCTCCTCTGTCATCATCCTATTGGACCTGTCTGCCGCATTCGACACGGTGAATCATCAGATCCTCCTTCGCACTCTCCAAAAACTTGGAGTTTCAGGCTCTGCACTTTCCCTCCTCACCTCATACCTGAAAGACCGTACCTACAGGGTGACTTGGAGAGGGTCTGAGTCCGACCCTTGTCAATTAACTACGGGGGTCCCTCAGGGCTCTGTTCTTGGTCCCCTCCTCTTCTCCGTGTACACAAACTCGCTCGGATCAGTCATTAGCCCGCATGGTTTTTCTTACCACTGCTACGCTGATGACACCCAATTAATTCTGTCCTTTCCCCACTCAGAGACCCAGGTCGTTGCACGCATCTCTGCTTGTCTAGCTGACATCTCTCAGTGGATGTCTGCTCACCACCTCAAGCTCAACCTTGACAAGACTGAGCTGCTCTTCCTCCCGGGAAAAGATTGTCCCACTCTTGACCTAACAATCAACATCGGCACCTCAGTTGTTTCCCCGACTCAGACTGCAAGGAATCTGGGTGTGACCCTAGATAACAACCTGTCCTTCACTGCAAACATCGCTGCTACAACCCGTTGCTGCAGATACACGCTTTACAACATCAGGAAGATACGTCCCCAGCTGACTCAGAAAGCGACTCAGGTTCTGGTCCAGGCTCTCGTCATCTCACGCCTAGACTACTGCAACTCCCTCCTGGCTGGTCTACCTGCATGTGCCATCCGACCTCTGCAGCTCATCCAGAATGCAGCGGCTCGTCTGGTCTTCAACCTTCCTAAATTCTCCCACACCACTCCGCTCCTCCGCTCCCTTCACTGGTTTCCGGTAACTGCTAGAATCCACTTCAAGACACTGGTACTTGCTTACCATGCTGCGAATGGATCTGGCCCTTCCTACATCCAGGACATGGTTAAACCGTACACCCTAGCGCGTGCACTACGCTCTGCATCAGCCAAACGACTCGTTGCGCCCTCGCTGCGAGGGGGACCCAAGTTCCCATCGGCGAAAACACGTGGGTTTGCTGTCCTGGCTCCAAGATGGTGGAATGAGCTCCCCATTGACATCAGGACGGCAGATAGCTTGCACATCTTCCGGCGCAAACTGAAAACTCATCTCTTTCGACTCCACTTCGAGCGATATAACTATTAACGAAGCACTTTTATACTAATATAGGACTGGCTTACCTAAAGCCAGTGGAGTAGCACTTGAAATGTTTGGCTCTATGAAACCTGATGTACTTATATGATTCTGTTTTCTTCAAGGTTGTATCTTCCTGGTCGAATGTACTTATTGTAAGTCGCTTTGGATAAAAGCGTCAGCTAAATGCAATGTAATGTAATGTAATAATGTTTAATTAACTATTAGTAGAGAATAGAGTAATGTTACTTTATAGGGATCTGCAGATAAATGTTTAGTCTTCTCAAGCACCAACTATCAAATATCTCTCCTGAATGTTGGCACTTGACAATCACCTTCCCTGAATTTTACTCAGGTGTAACTAAAGTCTGCTTTAAGGGTTGTTTATATTTCACATCATTAATCAGAATCTGCAAAGTAACTAAAATAAATGTAGTGGAGTAAAAATACCAGGATAACCTCTGAATTGTAGTGGAGTAGAATTACAAAGTAACAATGAGCTGTCATGTGGGTATATATTAATGCTGCCCATTATGGACACAAGCAATGTTCACCCATTTATTAATTATATGTTTTAAATGTGTTTAATACTGGCAACTTCTAATTGTGGGAAAAACGAAAACGTTCCCAATAGAGACGTCCCATAGAACATTTTGCGAAACACAATAGCCAGCATGTGTAGTTCTGGGGGGGCTGGTCCCGTTCAAGTCCAGTTTTGGATAGTTTGCCGTGGTTTCGTTCCATTTCAGTGCTGTTTGACGTTCTGCCTAACCTTGGCGCATTGCCACTCCAACATCCAATCCCAGAGGGGGGGGTGCTACTGGAGCCTCGCAGTGGCGAAACCGTGCCGCGCCACACTAATTGCGCCGCATAAACGCATAGGTGCGCCGCATTTGCGGCTCAGTTGAGGCTCCCTCCGCAAGATGAGCCCCCTTCCGCGAGGTGAGGCCCCAGCATGATCTTCCTGTAGGGAGGGACGGCCCTGCTTATAAGCCTACGTCTGTTTCCGGTTATTTTATTTCGAAATTCAGTTCCTGACGGACGCCAAAAAAGCCAGATATTATAGAATTAAACAAATAAATAAAAACAAGGGTAATTGTGTGTTATTGTTGAATAAATAACAGTGTGTTATTTAGAAAAGAATAACAAATTAGAAGGAAAAAAAGATTTAAAAAATACAGATTTCAGTATTCTGAGGCTCTGAGACAAAAAAAGTCAGACATTATACGATTTAATATAAAAACAATAATCGTGATTTGATATTGAGTAAGAACATGTTTTTATGAACCACACAGCTTCCGGTCTTCCAAGACTCGAATGGACAAAAAGACGTGCTGCAGGCACGAAACATACTACCAATAGAAATACATTGCTTTTAAAATCGTTCTGTGTGACACGAAAAAAAGGGGAAAATCGTGTTGGTGAACACGAATCAATAGATTAAATGTCGTGACTATAACACGAAATGCCGTGAGACTGGGGGGGAAAACAGAAACAGCATGGAGAACAGACGGTAGCATCAGAATCAGAATACCTTATTAGTCCCACAGAGGGGAAATTTGCAATGAGGAAAACTACTGAGTGTGAGTAAGAGCTGCTGTAACTGGCTGCCACTAGCGCGGCGCCGGAACCGGAGCATGGCTCAATGAGGAGATAACTTGAAGGTTGATAAAGGTTCTGGGCATCTTTGCTCTTAAAACAAATCCAAAAAAGTGTATTTCATGAACCTGCTGGAGTTGTGCTGATCCCTGGAGCAGGTGGAAAGACTGGAATCATATTCAGATGCATCTTGGACCTGTTTGGATGCAACTGTGAACTCCCTTGGGGCTCTAAGATAAGACACACACCACATTATTTTTCACACCTGGACTGTTGATTTAATGAGCATTTTGTAGACTGTTTGAGTATGAACTAGGCCTACATTTTCATTTTCAGTTTAGTATTCAAAGATTTGAAGGCTTAATTGTCATATGAACAATATCTACTGTGTAGTTTTGGTAATGAAAATCGAATTGATGATTGCCTCAAAGCTGCTTGAGAAAAGCAATCAAATGCTCTCTGCTCAATTAAACATAACTCTAGCTTCTGTAATGTAAAACAAACAAAGAGGGGATTTAGAGCACATTTGGTAGCAGGGTTAATATCAAACATAGCACAGCTTTGACAGTTTTCATGTCAAGCTCAGAATATATTCAGAGAGATATGTTAATGAGTCATGAGTCAGATGTGAATTCACCATTTAATTAAAAACGTGCGTATTGAGTCCTACAAGGATAAGCCTTGATTTTGCTATTAAATACAATGAATACACAATTCCTCAGCTTCACAGGGGGGATGAAATCCTGCTAATAAATACTGTAAAATTAAACATCTTAAATGAGACACGCACAATTCAGTCGCAGGCATTAATAATAATAAAGAACCCAAACTTTTAATTGCAAGATTTTTTTTATCAGTCACCTTAATTACTTAAAATAAAAGCAATTCTGCAAAGTCACAGAATAAAGCTACAAACTAAATTCTAAAAGTGGTGTAGGTTACTTTACAGTGACTTAACACCAAAACTATGCATGCAGAAAACTGTACATGGCAGTATGTTCATTTACGATCGAAAAAGCTATCACAACATCACCATCATTAAAACAAAGTGTATCAATAACAATGATATTAAAATTAGATCTATAACTTGCTCCCAAACAAAGCAAATAATATCCAGCATCACTGCTACAGAAAAACGTCTGGGAAAACATTGGTCATTTGTAAGGCATTAAACATCATCACCATAACGGACTTCATCATCATCATCATCATCATCATCACCATCATCATCTGTCTCACATAAAAATACTTTACAACACATAAACAGAAAAAACATTGGCTAAATGCTAAGGCATTTGGCTAAGATGATACATACAAGGAGAATTCAAAGAAAATCAATGATACATCATTCAAAAGAAGAAGAGGGTACATTAACAAGGTGATACATATTAAGCTTGATTTCTATAAAGGCACGACCATAATAAAGTAACCACGAATACAAGTATTTCTTCCCACAAATGTGCTGCATGACATGCTTAATTTGTCCCATTTTAAGGTAGTAATAATCTGTTTTAGAGTGTGTTCTGTAAGTAGCATTTAGTCAAAAAGGCCCCGTTGGAGCCCATTAACTGAGCTTCCCGCTAACACACTTGAGAGTGATTTTGACTCTCCATTAGTGTTACGGCTCAGGCTGTCTGGTTAATTCCTTTTCATTTAAGGCTCTTTGACTTTTGATACTTTTGGATATTTTTCAGGGAAGTGAGTCAATAGTACAGTGCATGAGAAAGTTGTTGGGAACGGTTTTGTTTGGATCAATAGTTCCAAGGCAAGTTGTGTTCAATATTGCAACCTTTTCATTGAATCTTGTACGAGATAGAATTGGCCATCTCTAATGAACAATTATACACATTGTACTGAGGCCATTCTCTAATTTCCATTTCCAATATTGCACCTAAACATTGATATATACACATTAAAAAATACTTTAATAGTGTTTAGCACTGCTTATGTGAACTCTTAACCTATCCTGGCTGATGATCCTTATAGAACAAAGTCAAAAATAACTGTTCAAACAAAGGCCCTCAGTCATCATTTTAATAATGTTATCTTTGTCGTTATGTGTCAGACATACTGTAGCTCTCCAGAGTCAATTCTCCAGAGTGGCATATTTTTTATTAGATTCTATGTTCTAATAATGTGTAATATCCTTTTGACACTTGTTTCCACATTTAAGAGGTATGGAAATTCTAATCAAATAATCACAGGTTGAATTAATCATTTTGCACACATTCCTGTAACTTTTAGGATAACATCCATCTTGTGACCTGCAGTGACACTCGGCATGCTATAATAATATTGTAGCTTCAATAATTATACTCTGGTTGCAAATAATTCCTCCATCTTATTTAAAATATCATTGATATTCGCCATGTTTTGCTCCACATTGATTGCCTGAATAATTGTTGATTTTAGGCTCAGTGATTGTCAGATTAAGAGGAAAGTCAGCCTAAAGAGTTTAGAGGAGCTCAAAGTGAAACAGTGTAGCAACATGGGGTTAATATCACCAAAGAAAGGCCACTAAATCACATAGGAGGCTAATGCTAAAGTCTAAAGACAGTAAAACCTTCAAATAAATCCACGGACGTCTTACACTGAAATAAGTGGATTGGCCGCCATTCGAGGCATTGGTAATGGTGGTTAGAAACACTTGTTTTGAGCTAAATCATGTTGATGTGTTTCCTCCATTGATCAAAAAACCTTTAGCAAACGAGTATCTTTAGTTTCTCACGCCGTCATGCCAACACATCATCCTCCTCCTTCATTATTTTGAAACATGTTGTCTGGTCTCTAACTTTTACAGATTTATGTTTTATGTCAAACAGATAAAATAAAAAATATCAAAAGACAGAATTCAGAAAGCACAAAATATAAACACATTGTTTTTCTTGCGACTGCACAGCTTTAGTCTATCTTTCCTCGTCATGTTTCTTTAAATTAAATGTAAATGGGTCTTAACCAATCAGCAGCTTGCAATCAGAAGCAGTCAGCTGAATCATTCCTTCTTTTTTTTCTCCATGTAGCTAATTTATTTGAATGCCTCTGCTTCTCTGGCATTTATAAGACAGACAGCTGCAGGTCATCTCAAAGGTAAAGGTCACCTTCAGGCATTGGGGGGGGGGTCAATGTGATCCGATCCATCAGGAAACGTGAGAGCAACCTCTCAGACGTCCTCAGGAAGACCCTGGTCTCTATAGCCTGAGGAAGAAAATAGTGAGGAATGCTTTTTGAATGCTTGTAGAAAGAAATCTGGCTTTTATAGACCTGGTGACGAGGTTATAAAATGCTTAAGATAACTACATTAAATGTACTTTGAACCATTGACACTATTTGCCTTTCTCCATTCCCTTTTTAATTGAGAGAAATTAAAGCAAAGAGGTAGCCAAGTTGAAGCATTATGAATGAATGTTTATCAAATATTGGCTGGCAAGCAATCTCAGAACTCATCGGCTTTTAGTCACAACCATCTAGCCTCGGGGGCAACAGCCGATATATACAGTATTGATTGGAAAATGTAAACATCGAAAGGAATCTATCCTATTTATCTTTACCTCATGTGTTGCAAGACCTTGTACAGAAGATGTGTGTGTTTTAAAGACAACATTGTTAAAAAAAAAGTATACACAAAGTAACTCCAAATAACAACCCTAAATGAATCTTGGCAATGTTACAGAAACATCACATTTCTTATCAATTCGAGGTAGTTTAAATATTTGCTTAAAAGTTTAACGTGTAAGTCAAATCATCATCTAGACCAGTGCTTCTCAAAGTGTGGTCCGCGTGGGTATATTGGTAACATTTCACATTTTAAATAAATAAATAAATGTAAGTTTTCCACACTCTCGTGGGAATATCTCCGCAATGGAGCGAGTTTAAATTTCGATTGCATGCCCAGCGCAACACCTTCGTCACACATGTTGCCACTTGTTTGTACCATTTTCAGGCGATTTGTAATCTGTTCTAGAAAAACTGTGGGTTTTTTTTAGATTTCAAGAAGCATATAGAACAAACAATGGATGTCTTTTATGAACATGTATCCATGCTGAAAGTAGATTTAGATGTGTTAGGAGTTAGATAGCGATTATTATCTAATATATGCATCCGATGAAGCATTGCATGAAGTCTGTTGATGATCAGAGGCTGTTGTTGGGGCTGCATAAAGGTTTTTTATTTTAGTTTTGTAGGCAGACCATGCAGGCCAGCCCGATGGTCACCAAGGTTCATGTTTTAATAGCATTTTTACAAAAAAAAGCCCACGCGAGCCCAACATGTGAAAAAGGGCTTAGACCTCAGAGAGTTAAACTTGGGCTGCGACCATAGTTTTACTGTATTTTGTTTTGAAAATCCACAGTGGAGGTTTGTGTCGTGCTACATGCGGTGTATTTTGCATATCTTTCAGTAGCCAACGATCTGTGAGTTTGTTGGACATAAACTCCGTAATAAATGTAGTCTACATTTCATAAGAGGTGTAAAACCTTAAATCACATTTGAACGAAATGCTTATATAATCTGTAGTTGTATTTGTATTGTTGATTTAATGTGTGCACGAGGCGATACAGAGAAGGTTAAGCTGTCATTATTAGGCTGTAATTTGTTATACTGTTGGAATGGTAAGCAGGCCTGTTTTTGGATATTTGCGGGGTTAGGTGGTCCGCAAGTGTTGTTTTTATTGGTCAAGTGGTCCTTGGTATGAAAAAGTTTGAGAAACACTGATCCTGTAACCTGAACAATAAAGGAAAAAAAGTAATGACTTTGAATGGGACGTCAAGGGTCACTTGACTAGCTAATTTCTGTAGCTTTTTAGCAAAACACCCACCTTTACTATCAGATTGAATTTGATCAGTTGGCTTTTAGCTTTCCCAAACATTACGTGGTGTTTATCACCAGAGAGTCAGGGTTCATTTCTAGGGTCCTTTGAAGCCTTTTTAATGCCAACACAGATGAGAAGTACTGTACTTTTAAGAGCTAAGGTTTTGTAAAGCCAACTCGATGACCATTTAGCAAACTCCATTCACTGATGAAGACCATGTAGTACAACTATTTCAAAGATCAATAATTAACTTTAATGCTTTAACAGATGAGATTCTTGTGAAGATACCAAACATAATATCTGATTCCTTTCCACCAAGTTGAAAGATCATGAGAAAGTTCTGAATCAATGTTTTTATAAGTAAGCCTGGGAAATGCTCCTATTTGTTTTGGCTTATTCCAAATGTTAAATTTACCAAACTGACTATTCATTAATTCTGTGACGTGCTTCTACGCAAGTATAATAACTCACTGTTAGTGAGATGGAAAAAAAGGAAAATCACCTACCGTCAGAAACTTTCATGGAGAGGGAGAAAAAAAGAAGAGAAGAGACAGTTAGGAATAAAAACTACGAGTTTCATTGTTTAATACTTAATACTAAGTGTTCTGAAGTTGACTCTTAAAACATGCCTTTTGGAGAAAAACGAAGCAATCCCTTCAGAGCATTCCAGTAACTTTCAAAAAGCTCACCTTGCTTTAAGATGCATATATGATTAAATAAAAACACATGCAGTCACAATCTGGTTTTCTGAATCAATGAACAAAACAGGGGGACAGGGACGGAAAAAAAGAAGACTGAAGAAGAAGAAACTGAGGCGGAGAGGGAGACGGGGGGCAGGCAGAGAGTGGAAGGACTACTGAGAGAAAGGATGAAATGGGAACAATCATTAGATAGAGAAGGAAGGAGATCAGTGGGAGGAAGAGGAAACCATGATCATTAGATAGATGGGAGGGAGAGAAGAGAGGGTCCCTGTAGAAGAAAGGAGGTTTTTGTAGAAATGGACGTACAGAAAGAAAGATTACATTGATCATTTGCGACATCACGGAGGGAGTAATTTATAAATATGCAGCATTATTACAGTCAAAGAAGGATAAGAGCATCACAGACTCAAAGACATGTAGTGTGGTGATGAATTGTTGAGTAATAATTGACCTAAGAAGCAACATTTTGAACCTAGCATTCAGTGCTCACATGGAAATTAGTTTTAATATTCAATATAAAATATTTAATACGGATACACACGAACACGCACACTAACCCTATCTCCTATTCCTTGACCTCTGAGTGAAACGTCACAGGGTTAAGGGATAGTGGATAGGAGAATTCAAAAGGACTTAGAAGAGACCGCGGTACTTTAGAGAATCCGAATGCACTTTCACTATCTGACGTGTTTATGATGCGCCAGCGGACGTCCTGAATGTGCGTCTGCTGCTGTGGGGAAACTATGGAAACTACAGTTTTCTATACAGCGGACTACAACATGGATGTTTAATAAGAACGAGGGACTACTGTAAACTCATCTAGAGACTCTGCATCGTGCTCTGATGCTGTTGCTTTATGCTTTATGAACGTGGACAACAGAGAAACATATTCTTCATGACCAAAGTTGGAATTGAAATAAAAAAGGAAAGTGAAACTTATGCTCGTCACCCTCTCCCTCCGGTCCACATTAATACAAATGATCCCAATACGTATGATTGTATGAAATATGAACATATCTTAAAATCAATACAAATGTATTTATTATAAACGTTAGTCCTTAACATCTATCAGTGTGTATATCACCATTCAAACATCTTTTAAAAGTTGAACAAACTCCACACAGCTCAGTAAAGACTGTGAAATGTTGACTTTATTTGATAATTTCAGTAAAAACTAACGTTCATATTTCTCTTTTTGATTATAATACTGATGAACGTTCAAAACAAAGCACTTTGGCAACGTACCACATACGTTTTAAAATGCTTAATAAGCACCGTAATGTTCATGATATAATTTCTCGGTCATAATCGGTTGTTTCCGTGAACGGCCGACTGTTGAGTGACGGCAAATGCTGCGGCTGCAAGGCATTGTGGGGCAGCATTTTCTGGTTCCTAAGTGGTTCCTAAGCTAAAGGAGGTTATAAAGGAAATTTGAAACCTCCTTTCCTTTCATTTAGAGAATTGGAACGGCACTTATCATGGCTGCCACTGACGTACTTCCGGGTCATTTCACTCCGTTAGGAAGGTTCCTAAGCTAAATGGACTATTGGAACGCAACCCAGGGAAACTAACGACAGGAAGGCAAACACAGGAAGCAGGACCAGACAAGACAAAAGGAGGAAAACATTTCAAAATAAAAAAGGTGGAAAATGAAAACAACAAATCCAAAACCATGACAATTCTCACTCCCAACTCTTATGTTATGTCAGGATCCCTTGGCTTCACTATCAAACGCAGTGGGGGGCCCTTTAGCGTCAATTTTCAACTATCAGGGAGTCCCATTGACTTGCATAGAGCTCCCTGAACGTTGGTAATAGACGAGTTGGGATCGCGGAGAAATGCTCTCCGCAGACCCATTCTCACAGCGTTTATCAACCTTTTTCTTACTCAATATCAAGCCACACTTATTGTTTTTAATTCTTTATTTTAATTGTATAATGTCGTCAGTTAGGGGGAGAGTGGCTCAGAATACTGAAATCTGTATTTTTTCATCGTTTTTTCCTTCTAATTTTGTTCCAAAACACAAGAATGCTGTATCAGCATTCCCACTAAATAAGTGCTTCAACATAGTTAACATTGCAGGAAAGTTGATTGTCAAGTGCCAAAACAAATGATGCAATATATTAAACGTTAAGTTTGTCAGGCTTATTATTTATCTGTTGATACCCCCAATGTTTTTTTCTTATTTAAAAGAAGACGTTAACCTAAAGTATTCTTTAATGTTTAAATAAAGCCTAATTAGTTTGTCTGTTTTGTACGGAGCCCTGGAGGGTTCATAGAGAGAAAAATAAATAAAACGTGGCCACGTTTTACTTTCTCGTGTGCACGCTTTAGTAACTCGTGCGCACGAGTTACTAAAGCGTGCGCACGAGTTAATAAAGCATGGCCTCGTTTTGTGTGTGTGTGTGTGGGGGGGGGGGGGCATTTGTTTATGATAGTATCGTTCGTTCCGGTGCACTCCGGCAGGACTATAGCACATCGAGATTAAGATTAAACACATTTCTTTCACTTGGGAATACACTTAACTATGGGGAACCAGATTTGTTTAAAGTACTCTTCGTGGTAATTTGAAAACAAATGCCGGTGGTGTCGGATACACACGAACACGCACACAGAGCGGAGCTGAGCACACACACACACATCATGCTCCCCGGTGACAGGACATCTCCTTCATAAAACGAGGGAGAATACTCTGGTAGTTCGATGTGTGTATAGGTGTGTGTGGTTAAACGTAGCAGCCTCGATCTCTATTCAGCGGTTCTAATGAAGGGAAACGCAGTGAAGTAAACAGTAAAAGGCACAGCTCTTTGCAGCTGGTGCTGCTCTTCTCAGATTCTGCTGAGTTACACGTTACTGCCTCCAGTGCCCTGTACGATGAAGCCAGTTCAACAGACCCTGGACTTGGACATGTTCGATTTACCCGGCTTAACTAACCCTAACAAACGCGATGTCGATAAGCGGTCCTACGAAGCTGGTTATCAACTCAGTAAATCAACCAGGGTTTCTCTGTCCGGCTGAGAGCGCGCTCACGTGAAAGGGACGGGGTTAGCAACATTTGACCAATCACAAACATGGAGACGCGTGCTGACAGCGCAGCGTCATACTTCATGAATGAATAGTGTAAATAGCTAATCCTGCTTCGTAGTACAGGCCACTGGTGCCGCAGAGATTTCATAAAGTGAAGGAGGTTTTCCTTCTATAAAACAGCTGTGGGCAGCAGATACTGTGAGTCACGGACAGGAATCCCTCAATTTAAATAAAACGAGGCCACGCTTTATTAACTCGTGCGCACGCTTTAGTAACTCGTGCGCACGAGTTACTAAAGCGTACGCACGAGAAAGTAAAACGTGGCTACGTTTTATTTATTTTTCTCTATGAACCCTCCAGGGCTCCGTAGTTTTGCACATCCTCCTATTAATATCTTTGGACATCTGGCACTAAAGTGTTTTATTGTAGAGATCGCTTACACTGTAAATCTTACAGTATTTTCTTGATATTTTCTATTCTATATTTTTATCGTTGACCTTCTACTTTCCCCCTATTTTGTATGTACAGTACTCTTAATATTTCTATGTTTTCATCAAATATAACATATTCAACAAAACAAATTCAAAACAATTCAATAATGAGCTTTAACCACTAGGTGGTGCGGATTAAAAAACTGTCTTGTTTACAGTGGTAACACAATGAAATATACTGCTGATGGACTTAACATGACCCAGTGGTCTAGTGACAATCAAACAAATAAATAAACACAAGGATAATTGTGTTTTATTGTTGAGTAAATAACAGTGTGTAGTTTAGAAAATAATACAAAATTAGAAGGAAAAAACGATGAAACAATACAGATTTCAGTATTCTGAGCCCCTTCTCTCCCCCTAACTGACGGCAACAAAAGTCTGACATTATACAATTAAAATAAATAAATAAAAACAATAAGTGTGGCTTGATATTGAGTAAAAAAAAGGTTGATAAACGCTGTGAGAATGGGTCTGCGGAGAGCATTTCTCCGCGATCCCAACTCTTCTATTACCAACGTTCAGGGAGCTCTATGTAAGTCAATGGGACTCCCTGATAGTTGAAAATTGACGCTAAAGGGCCCCCCACTGTGTTTGATAGTGACGCTAAGGGATCCTGACATAACGTCACTATAGTACGAGTTGGGAGTGAGAATGTGTTGTTCTATAAACTCCACCTACTGCATGTCATGTGCAAGACAGACAAACAAAAGGAAAGGAAATCAGATTAATATACAAAAACAGAGTTGATTTAGAAGACTGTCAGATGGAAAGATAAACACAGCTGGATAAGTACTGACTTGCCAGGATGACCATGTCCATTCCCCAGAAGATGCTCATGATCCATCCCACCATGATAACAGCTGTCAGTATCTGGATGAAGGCTGCTGCCACATTCAGCCAGAACACACAACAAACGCCTCGCTGTGAGACCAGCTCGCTGCGAGCTCCGCACAGCACCGTGAATGCTGAGATGAAGGTACCTGTTGGGAAAAGACAAAAACGAATTGTACACAAATAACTAAGTTCATTTTCTCTTTTAGGCAACTACACTTAAATACAATATCATCCATCACTCACTGAAAAGACAGACAAATCCATTGGAATTTGAGCTAAATGCTAACCTCAGTCCGCTAACTTGCTGATGTTTTGCAGGCTATCTTCACCGCCATCTCAGTTTAGCGTGTGAAAACATGAACAAATTGGCACCTAACGCCAAAGCTGTATCTCAATTTGATTCTGAAAACAACACCGTTGCTAAGCTTGCTAATAGCTGCAATTGTGATTTCTGGTTAGGGCACAGCAGCTGTGTGCAATCTGAGCCACCCAGTACAAATGTAAACTGTGTACAAGGTTCCCATGCCATATCCCCAAGGATATGTACTACATGAAGTATAAGAATTGAGAGACATAATGACTGATGAGAAGGTAATTAGTTTCGCATTTCTTTCATAAACCAATGTTTGTGTTGTCCTCGTCCTGACACCATGCGGATATGTACTAATCTATTTGTCTAGATGTTTCTCTAAAAAACAATGTCATGGGTCACAGTACCAGTGTTCCATTTGTGGGAAAAAACAACCTTTTCCCAGAGTGAATGCCTTGACACAGCAATATAATCTCAAACGTCCATTCAGTGTCCCTGAGTAAATGTTGCATTATATAAAGTGGATCTATGTCTTGGAAAAGAGCACAGAAAGATGCGGACACATCGATGCTAACATCCACTTCTCTGATAACAGAATTATCTCTGTGGACAATCCTTGTCCGCCAAAATGAAATCCAATATAACTCCCTATCTTATTATATGGAGACCTCCCCCGCCCCGCTCATTGTACAGTAGGCTACTGTGTGTGTGTGTGTGTGTGTGTGTGTGTGTTGTGTGTGTGTGTGTGTGTGTGTGTGTGTGTGTGTGTGTGTGTGTGTGTGTGTGTGTGTGTGTGTGTGTGTGTGTGTGTGTGTGTGTGTGTGTGTGTGTGTGTGTGTGTGTGTGTGTGTGTGTGTGTGTGTGTGTGTGTGTGTGTGTTGTGCATGTGTCACATGGAGGCACGTGAGTGTGTCTGTGCACACAAATCAAATTATTTCATACAGGATGTTTCCATGACAACATTCCCTCGGGATACAGTATATGTAGAATATGCATTTTACTCAGTATCATGGGTCTACCTGATATTGAATATTGATAAAATTGCAGCGTCTGTATCCGCCCAGCTGATATTCATATTCATTTTTGTGAATGGGAAATTCTCCTAAATGCAGCAACACTTCCTGACTCTGTTACTCCCCAGCCTGAGAAGGGCCCCTGAAGGCAGTTCCTTGGATTCATTTGCCATCCAGTAATTTTAGCCATCAGGGTCCAGTCTAGAAAATTCTTTTTTTAGATAATATAAACACATGCACACTTGTGCTGTCATAAATAACAGCAAGTCATCCAGAACTAAATCATTTTGAGAAATGTACATGTACTACTGTACCCTTTTCTCACCTACAATTGAATGTATCTACAAAATACTGCAACAACTCAATGCCACACAGGAAATGCCTCGTGGGCGTTGTGTGCATCGTGTGCATCGTGGCCTTGGCCCTTGTCTTTTTGCCATGTACATTTCTTGTCACATCTGAGGAATTCAAATATCAGAGCAAGGGGCAAGAATGGTTGGCTGCCAGCTACATCTCGAAAGGCCGACTCATGTACAGTAGAAGTCAGTTCGTTTTCTCTCTATGCGTATAACTGAATTGTTCCCCTCCACCTGCGTCTCCATGTTCATATCTCTCTTTCTGATTAGCTACTGGTTATCAGGAAAAGTAAAAACTGAGGGCTCTGTCATAATAAATCTTTCTATAGAAACACAGGCGTACCAGTTTGTCCCATAATCTCTGACATATCTGGATGTACGCCTCAATATTTACTTTCACATGCCCTACAATGGCCTTATTAGGAATGGTTTCCAAAAAGTCATACTCTGGTACAAGCACAATCCCAGAATAGTAAGCAACCCAGGAAACGTTTTTTTATTCTTTTTTTAAGGCAACATGTACATGTGGAAAAGCAGAGATGAATAAGACATTTGCTTTTAACCAACGCTCATTTCAAAGCATCTCATGAAAAGAGCAACAGTGGGCTAAAATGAGATTCCACCCATGGGCCGATATGTTCTGATCAAACCGATAAATGTTCAGGTCGCGGGGGCCACGCCCACCAGCAGATGCTCTGGCTCCTGGTGGAGCGGCCCACCTTCACACATGAGCTATTATTGACAGCAAGCTGGTGGCTGATTGGTTACACATCACCTCAATTTTTTGGCATGTACAGTCAAATTGAATTTATGCAGTCTGGTATGTTTTTCAGATACCACTTGTGTGTGTTGTGTTCACTGAGCAGTAGGTTTTTTATTTTACTGTTGGAAGAAACCGGCATTTGCTGTGCCAGCTAACATGTATAATGATTGTCTTCCATTATTATAAATCCAATGGTAAAACGCTACTTAAAGGTCCCCTATGATACTGTTTTTCATCAATATATTATAGGTCTCAGATATATACAAAACATGTCTCCGAAGTGTTTGGCTCCAAATACCAAACAGATCATTGTAGCATCCCATAATCCCCTCTGTTTCAGCCTTGTTTCAAAAGTGCTGATTCTCTGTCTGTTAATTTAGATGAAAATAAGGAGCCACGCCCCTCTGAGAGATATTTGGTTAAAAAGAACACAATGGTGCTCTAGGAGGAGATTCAGGTGATAAATTGAGCGGGTGTTACCTTGGTTGGTGATTGGCTAATGGTTACACAAGCCAAAAAATCGTTATGACATCATAAAGTGGCCAAAATCTGATCAGCTCATTTTCAGACAGGTTTTTATATAAATGGATCAGGACAAAAAGCGAGTGAATCATTTTTCATGAAACTTTCAGAATCTCTTTACACAGAGGGGACACATGTTTATGTAGAAGAGACATGAAAATGGATTTTGCATAATACTGTAGGTGACCTAAAAAAAATGAACACCCCTCTACTGCCATAAAAAAGGGTTATTTAGTCTTTGTACATCTCGGTTTGAGAAATCCAACAATCCACTATGTGCGAAAAGCTCTTGGATTCCCTGTATGTCTCATGTTGGAGATTGTGTGTGTGTGTGTGTGTGTGTGTGTGTGTGTGTGTGTGTGTGCGCGTGTGTGCGCGTGTGTGTGTGTGTGTGTGTGCGTGTGTGTGGTGTGTGTGTGTGGGTGTGCATGTGTGTGTGTGTGCGTGTGTGTGTGTGTGTGCATGTTGTGTGTGCGTGTGTGTGTGTGTGTGTGTGTGTGTGCGTGTGTGTGTGTGCGTGTGTGTGTGTGTGTGTGTGTGTGCGTGTGTGTGTGTGTGTGCGTGTGTGTGTGCGTGTGTGTGTGTGTGTGTGTGTATATTACCCAGACTAATGACTATAATTACAGAGAACTCTGCGAAGCACCCACAGCTAGTGTGGGAGGTTAATGATGGAGTGTAAGAGTGTGAAAGACAGTAAAACAGAAAGAGACTTAGGAGAACAAACAGAGGTAAAAGGGAAAAGGAGAGAAAAACAAATGTATTATAAAACCGTTTAAAGCAAGTTGTATTCGACCAGAAGGATTACATTTACAACAACACAGTCTTTTTCAGGGTATTTTAAGGCGCTACAAAAGAATATAATCAACATATTATAGCCGTACTGCTCAGTAGGTTGTCATACAAGTATTTCATTAGTAACTCTATAACACAATGACTAACATTTCCAAATGGAATCCCTTCAAATGGGAAACGCGTTGCTGAAAAAAATACAGTTTTCACCTGCCCTGCTTTAAACAAGATAAAACTAGCCAAATGAGGTATTATAGTAATACGTTTAGCCTTAGCGTAAGCAAGATACGTGCCGCCTGGAATACAATGCACATTTTAAATGGTTCATTTGAATCTGTCAATAACATTACAACTGTGTAACTGACGAAATGTACAATTATAGTCTTTTGCCAATAAGTACCAGGGACTGTTACTTGATTAGTTGATCAAAAACGGTCCTCCTTGTGCAGGGTCTCTATAATCAGAACTACTCCTCCCTTTATATACAGTACCAACATCAGTAATATTGGCGATGTTCATTAAATCATCCTGGCATCACTGGGTATGTTCTCACTTCCAAGCTTCCAAATAAATCATAATTACCTCCAATTCCTGCAGGAGAGAGCCTTCATTAAGCCTGACAGCAATCACAATACGGATTCTTAGCAAGTGTCATGTGACCCAACGACTCGAAATCAATGTAGCGTTGCATTAATACACTGGACAAGTAGGACACACCCCTTTTTATACGATTATAGTTCTGTTTCTGTTTCTTTATTAATACTTTTGATGACAAATAGTGCATCAGTTAGCCTAGCGTAAAGACTAAAGAAAAAGCAGCTAGACTGGCTCTCTTAAAGGTCACCTATTATGCAAAATCCACTTTTTCATGTATTTTATACATAAACATGTGTCTGGAGATTCTGGAAGTTTCAGGAAAAAAGGTTCTCACTTTTTGTCCTGATCCTCCCCCCCCCCCAGTTTATCACCTCAATCTCCTCCTAGAGCACCATTGTGTTCTTTTTAACCAATCATCTCTCAGAGGGCTGTGGGGAGTTGTTCCTTATTTTCCTTTAAAGTAACAGACAGAGAATCAGCACTTTTGAAACAGGGCTGAAACAGAGGGGTTTATGGGATGCTACAAGGCATGATCTGTTTGGTATTTCAAGCCAAACACTTCAGAGACATGTTTTGTATGAGACCTATAATATATTGATGAAAAAAAGTACAAGGGGACCTTTAAAACCGCAATGAGTATATGGATGTAATGGACTTAAAATCACAAACTGCCTTTAAGAGTCACAATTTTATACTTTCCATTTGGTAAAGATTTAAAAAATAGTAAATAAAATCCTTAGTTTGTAAACATTAGGTGTTTTACAGTACATTTTGTTCAACTTTGGAAAGAGAAAGGTTAGCTAGCCTTACTTGTTGGCTATTAAATATACACAATTTCTATTGCAAAAACAAATAAGTGTGACAGTGGACAAATGTTAACAAGTAGCCTACACAGGCCAGCTCACTGTTCCATTTGTGAGATCAAAGCGTGGGAAAGCAGCCTTCTGCATCTATGCTCCTAATGCATGGAACAAACTCCCAGAACATCTGAGAATGGCTAGCACTTTAGAAACATTTAAATCAGGTCTAAAAACATTTCTTTTTAATATGGCTTTTCAAATTTAAATGTTCTAATTTTCGAACTGTTCGACATGGTTTTCTTTCTTTTAATTAATTATTTTGTGTGTTTTGTATTTCTTCTCAATGTATTGTGTTTTCTCTATTTGATCCTGTAAAGCACTTTGAATTGCATTACTGTATGAATTGTGCTATACAAATAAATTGCCTTGCCTTGCCTTGCCTTACACACTACATTATGCCATCTGGTCATTCTTTTCAGAAACCATTTTTATTTTCAGTGATCCAGCAATGTTTCTCAGGAATAAGCTTTCCCTCATGTCTCAGTAGAAGGTATAAAACACCAAGGAGCCAGGTGCTACAGTTTGTTATTTTATGAAAGTGTCCTGCGTTATTTGTCATTTTACATTGTTAATATTTTGAAGAGAAGAAGCCTCTTCCCTAACTCAACTAGACCTAAACAGCATTGACTCACGCACTCTCAAACACACGCAAGCATTGTGTTTTCAGTCAGCGTCGTTATGGCAACTAGCTGCAGCTATTCAATTAAATGTCAAGGCATTTAGGCCAACCTACACACTCACACTGTACAGTACACACACACACACACACACACACACACACACACACACACACACACACACACACACACACACACACACACACACACACACACACACACACACACACACACACACACACACACACACACACACACACACACAAGGTGTTGCATTGATGCTCTACATACATGTTTGGGACCATTTTGTAAAGAAAGGTGGGGAGGCTGTATAAAATATTAACATTTCAGGCCAACTATTTGATTATTTTGTCATGGTGTTTTCCCTTACGGCTGTTTGTGACATCTTGTTAAGCAGTCAGTGGTTAGATATAGTTATGGTGGAAAGGCAAATAGACTGTTGAATGTGAATGTCAGTCAGAGAACAAAATACCTGAATTTAGATTTTTGTGATTGTTTTTATTTCATCAACTGCTATCAATATTCTTAAAGAATCCTCACTTTTAATATCGTAAATTCAGCTGCTTTTGAAATGATCCACTGAACTAATTCAGAATGGTGTATGACATGTACCAAGATGTGTTTGTGTCTAACTTACATAGCTGTACGTGATTACTATATAGGCTACTGTACCAACATGTGTTTTTTAGCTACTGGATGTTACATTATCCTACTATACACAGAAACAGTACAGTAAACTGATTTTATTAGAATACCTTATCTTGGGAATATATGTGTTTCTCAATCATGTGCTTTAACACCAGAAAGTCCTTCATATTTCTGTCATACTGTTTGGCTTGTTCCCCCACTACACAATGATAGATTTTAATGTTTCAAACTTACCGTGCAGCTCTACACACATGTGTCGTTTTTGCACAGTTTGACAGTCTCAAGGACGTGTGTCAAGCTGCTTATGAAAACCAAAGAAAGACTGTACAACACAAGTGCTCTTCATTCTGCCGTTGTAGACATACAATTCTGTGTTGTTATTTCCACCTCAAATTACAGGAAGAATCTCGGGTATTTGTTCTCAAATAAGCATCTAATATCATATATTTAAACTACATCGTCAGGACTTCTACCCATTATAACAACGCAAAGGGTCTACAGTGATAATGTCTCCACCTGCTGTGATGATGTTGCTCATCATAAGGAAAAGCTTCATACCCAGAGTAATTGCACCACATTGCACTACTGTGTGCATTAACACCCGGCAGACTGTTTTTTCCTGACACCCTTATTATAGCGCTGGGTGTGAATGGAGTCCCTGGCCACCTTTCTTTACCATTTTCACACACATCTCTCCCTGCCTGTGTGAAGGAAAAAAGCAGAGCAATGGAACAACTAGAAAGCAAGCTGGAGACGGTTCAAGTTTATTTTCCACAAAGCTTTTATGGTTGCATATTCCCCTCTGATTGCCTTCTAGTTTGTTTATCTTGTTATTGGCTGGCATCCCTGGGTCTCTCTCTTGCTGTCTTTTCATAATCTTCTGCCTATTTTTCTGCATTTTCTCAATTTCAAAAGAAATTATACATGGAGATAAGACGGCAGTGTCATTCTCAGCTTACCGAGTCCCGGTATGAAGGTGTTCAGAAACAGACAGATGACGGCCAAAGGGAAGGGCATTGTGGGTATCGCTGCCCGCAGAGATCCTTTCTTCTCCCTGACCTCCACCACCACTCCTCCACCTGCTGTAGGGGCCCCTGCTATGGCTTTGGCCCCAAGATGGTCCCCGGTCTTGACACGCCCTCCTCCTTCTTTCGGTGCCATTTCTCTCCTTCTTTGTGTTTTATGTCTAAATAATGAAAATAGTTTGTATTTCAAGTAGATTTCTGCAAAAAGATTGAAATGATTTTCCCTTTGTCACGCTCCCCCTTGATTGAGTAGAGGCAGTTGTAATTGATCAACGTTGATTGGGAGGTGCATCAACAGGTTGTCTAAAGTAGTGTAAACTGATCAGGAAAAAAAAAAGTATTTCCATAGAAACTTGTTCAACTTTATTCCAGAGGAAAACAATAGAATTCTGTATATTTTCCTTTGGATTGGTCGAGCTTTTAATTCCCAAAATCTCTTTTGGCAGTTGACTTATCTTCTTTCAAGTCCTTTAAAAGTGAGCATCAGAGATCACTGATATCTGCTATTTGTGTCCATGTCCAACATGTTTTTCAGAAAAGACAGATCCTCCTTAAAAACATATGGGAAAAAATCATTGAAAAATCTGCGGCTCTTTTCAGTAAAATCCTCAGAACTTCCTTCTTTATTTATTTTTGAATCGGTCCAATCCCGATCACCCCGCACACCTCTACAAGATAAAGAGAAAGTGCACTCTCAACCCCCCTCTCTCTACTACGTCTCTGTTCCTCTCTCCCTCTACCCATCCTCTCCCTCCATTTAAAGGAACAGTGCACCAATATAAGGTTACCATTCAATGAGATGACATTCAACAAGCTGTCATTCAGTGCGTCTGGGTGGTAATAAATAATTAAAGGCATTAATGTATTCAACATCAAATATAGGATGAACATAAAAAGGATGTGTGTGTTCTAAAGCTATATCATAGTGACGTGTGTTTAATTAATATATCATTCATTCACAAGATATTGAAGTAAGTGGAAAGACATGAAGTCTCTGATAACAATTAATTAAAGAAGAAGCTAATGAAAATGTAATATCATATTCAATGTTTTCAAACCCAATGTTTGCGTGTCACTGAAAATATATCCCCCACTAACATTGATGCACATCATGTGGTCAACATATTTATATACTACCCCTACTTCTCTTAAAATGTACACAGCCCTCCACTTTTTTTAAATATTTATATTTGTCTTTATTCTTTTTAATGTTATATCGTTTTTCTTTATATTTTCTTTTTATAATCATTCTGTTTTTGACCTTCTCTTAAAAATCATGTCCTTATGTAGTGTTTATATTTGCAGCACCATAAACAAAAGCAAATTACTTGCAATTAAGTCAATTCTGATTCTGATATAACCATATGTATAGCTATAAAAACAAATGTTGACAGATCAAGTAACATGACGGCAAAGTAGATAGAGAAAGGACAAAAAGCAAGAAGGCAGAAAATATGAAGAAATGCAGAAATAAATCAAAACAAGGAGACGAGGGGAGGAACAGGAAGCAAGGACAAAGTGGACAGGGGATTGAAATGAAGGCAGTATCAATATCTCAGTAATTATTCATGATTCAGACCAAATCCCCCAAAGACCAGTCATTACTGTCCGTCCCCTCCCTCTCTAAACTCGATTTCTGACTCTTCACTTAATTCTCTCCATCTCACTTTTTCACCAATCTGTCGGCTCTTCAAGGCAAGTGACAAAAAATACAAAGGAAATCAGTGCAAACCCTGAAATGATTCCCAGCTCGTGTGTGTCTCTCTGTCCACCTCTCCTTTCCTCTCTCTCATCTCCAGTTGGTCTCCTAGCAACCCAGGAAGCTGAGGGTAATTATACGGAAGATATTGATCTCAAGGTTTCTTGGTCCCCTCTCCGTCTCCCTCTCCTAATTCCAGCTCCGTTCCCACTTTTAATTTCCTTTTTAATCTTCTTTGAAACACAAAAGGCAGCCGCTATAGAAGGTGCTTCTACTTTTCTTTTTGTCATGCAAAGCGCCATTATGGTGTGTCTGACGGCGAAGGACTCGGAGAAATCTGGACCGCCTGAACTCATTCATCACTGGATTGCTCAGCCAAAGACGCGCTGTGTCATGTAGCCTACTGATGCTTATTACCATGACAACGTGATGAGAAAAGTTGATGGCAGCCGTCTGAAACTGACTCACAGGTGTAGCTCTGTTGGCTTTCCTAGATGTACACTCTAATTTACCTTTTTCTGCACTTTATATAATGGTAAAAGTTGTTTAGTGTGTTGCTAATGCGAGGGTGTGTTTATGCATTTTTGCCTCTTCGACCCTTTCTCCATCGCACACGCGCACACGCACACACACACACACACACACACACACACACACACACACACACACACACACAGTCGTTCTCTCGGGGTTCATTCATGTTGATCCCATCTGCGTTGAAAAGCTGACAACACCCACCCGTTATTTATGTGTGTGTGTCCTAATGACATCCCATTGTGTCCTTCCCCCCCTCACTGGATCCTCACTACAATGACTGTAATGTTCACACACACTTTTTCCTCTCTCCTTTTCTTCTGCACACACTCGCTGGCTTTTATGTTTCTCTGTGCTCCCTTCTCTTTACTTCTCTCAGTATGGTTGTTAGGATAAAGCAGCAGGGATGTGCTATAGCGTTCTCTGTGCGCCTCATTTCAAGGAAGCTTGTAGATTTCTTGGTCATTAAATGTGTTTGTGTATCACACAACATGTAAAAACAAATACGAAAGAGGTTTAATTTCTGCTTCTACTCCTACCTTTACCAGGTCAAGATACTGTTGTAACACAATCTAATATTGTCACACTGGGACATTTTATTTCTGATATGCAAGCCACATAGCTGCTAATACTTAAGTAAGTAGGGTTTCATTTGAAGTACCTTTTAATGAAGTATACTCAAACTTGAGTATCGGTAGTGAACATTTTCCCAGAGCAAAGGATGTGAATTCTTCTCACATCACTGGTGAGTGCTTTATTGTGTCCTCATTTATTTCGACTCTACAGTAGGTAGGTCAGACTGACACAGACAGACATGACAAGGTTATTTATTTAGCACATTTGAACACAAAGCAATTCAAAGTGCTTTATAAAAAACAAAACATTAAAAGCATTAAGTTAGACTGCAATAGAAACCGATTTTAAGTCACATTGGTAAATATTTAATCTAAAATAGAATAAGACAAGTATAAAATACAAGAATAGCAGTTAAAGTGCACTGTATATCGTTCTCACATATGGTGCAGAATGTTTGTATTTCAGACAGTTTTAAGACTTCATGCAGATTGGAAACTAATATTGCAGGATTATTTATCCCTGTTGAAGTAGATTTAGATGTTTGTATGCATTAGAGGTGCACAGTTTGAAGACAGAAAGACACATTCTTTATTTTTACTGTTAAAAATTGGCACAAAAGATAATATTCAAAAGAGAAGAAGCTCCTACAGTTTTACTCTGTAAGGTAAATATGATAAATAACCAAGAGAGAATTTATCCCGCGTTGAGAACTGTATATATCAGTATATTTGAAATAAAAATAAATATCAGTATTCAAACAAAGGGTTTACTTTAAAAAAGATAAAGTCCAGTTGAAAGAATAAGAGATTGCAGCATGTGGGAAATCAAGTATGTAGATTTAGCCCCTGCAGATTTCAGTTGGAGACCCCATTCTTTAGTTTGACCCTCAAACCTATTATTTTTTGATTGGCCAACTTAACTAATTTAATTAGACAGACTTTACTCAAGAAACTTAATAGAGATAGTTGAGTTAACTACTTTGATGTAGTTAGCAACACAACGTAATGTGTTTTGTTTACTTTACCCAACAATTATTTTCAGGCCAACAATTTCTTGAAGTTGTATGCATAGTTCTTTGATTTAATAGAAGGCAGATGCAAAGATAAAGTATTCCACCTTGATTAAAAGACGTGTACTCATGCTTATAAACTTAATTAATAGATCTCTACAACTCCCTTTGTCGTCTCATTCATTTCATATTTTGACCAAACCAGCAGCAAATCCAAAGCGTTTATATGACATATGGAAGCCTTTCATAATGTTTAGTTCTTAATATGATCATTAATAACCACCTGAATTGCAAACAAGAAGCCCTCGAGGTTCCCCATCTCCTGAACAATCTGCTTCACTCGTTTATATGCAGATCTTTGCAACAATGTCCTCCAAAGATCTAATCAGACCAGCTCCTCTAATGGGTCATCTGTGGTGTGAGCTTTCAATGAGGAATTGTGCTAATAAGATTGTGTATGTACACACACTCACACACATTTGAAGTACCTTGGAGGGCACAGGGCAGAAGACCATAAATCTGTGTCTGAAACTATTTAAAGTAAAGCTTGGTGGTGATGTCACAGCATTGACGTCATGGGGGACGTCTTTCTGGGGCAGATTTGTCGGTCAAATTTGTCCAAAAATGTAGGAGCACTGGGAATTAAATGCTGCCCCCTTTCTGGTCTGTAGTGTTGTATATTTCTTGAGAGGGCTTCAAGTTGTTACACCCAGGAGTGACCAAACTTTTATTCAGCTGAACACAATCTCACTGAGTCCTCAATAGTGCTATTAAGAATGATATTAAACTATTCCTAATTTTGCTGCAGTCAACCCAAAGCAATCAAGACCTGGATATGAAGACTAATGCTTTTACCATACAGTAGATAGAGTGGATACAGAGAGAAGAGCGACTTCTGCTGGCCACAGAGATACATTTCACACTAAACTGCAAATAAGTGCAGTTGTCAGATATATTTGTGAAGCTGCTGACTGACTGCTGCTGCTGCTGCTGAAGCTGCTGACTCTGTGTCACTATTTTGTTACAGAAGGTGTAAGGATTGAATTTAACAATGTTGATTTGAATTGTTATGTTTAGTTATGCTCAAAACTTTTACAATATATTTCTACAAGGAACGCCTTTTGACATTTCACAAAAAAATAAAACACTTTTACATAATCCCATGTTGTGTTTGTTCGGTATCTGTTAACTACACATTGGGCAGTACAGCTAAAACAAATACGACAAAAAAACAGTTTTTACCAAGGCTTGGTATGGAAAGTTTGAAATGGAAATGAAAAATGGAGGTGGTGCAGAGAGGATGATAGAGATATATCAATACAATGGGCTTACATTTGAACCCTTAGATGCACGAGGACCCTACACTCTTCCATAAGTGGGTCAAAAAGGACCCGTATTAGAATCATATGTGTTTTTATGCCATTTTTGTCATTTTGGTTAAGAAAAATCACTTGTATAATATTTAGTGTTATATTTTGGTTCACACTAGAAATATGTTATATTTAATTTGTCACTATTTATAATTATATACATTTTTTTTACATTTTGAAAAAAACGAAATTCCATAGAGAATGCATGCGGGTAATTTTTGACCCACTTAAGCTTGGGGTAGTGATACAAAAACTACAATTTCTTAAAATTTGAATTTAAAATTTGAATGGCATGATATCCAAAACGTGTTTTTTGAGGAATAGCTGGAATATGAAATGATAACAAAATGTAATTACAAAGATAGTCTAAGAAAACCACCTCACCGGGTCAAAAAAGACCCACTTATGCATCTGAGGGTTAAGAAAATTAAAATCACTTGTTCTATGTTACCCAACAGACTCTTTGGTGCAATTAGACTTTTCAAGACAGTGTTGATTAACATTGTCGACTCCTTTTTCCCTAATTCTTCAAGAAACCTCAATGAAATACACAGGAATATATTCACTGTCAGAATTGTACCCAAAAATAACTCAATATAAGCGTAGTAGATTTCTTTGAATTGAAGCCTGAGTTGTTACAGCCGCTCAATGACCAATAGGCGGCAGCAGAGCCATTTGGAGAGGAAAAGGGAAGGAAGAAGGATTTGGAATTTGCTGTTCCTCTTTTATTCTGGTTATTATAAACAAAATTGATGGTAACCTTTAGTATTATATTGTTGTTGGTGTATCTGTATTTTATGTTAAGTTTAACCCCGGAAATGCCATTAGATTCGTCTGATCTGAGAACAGATATTGAACAATATGCTCATTTATTTTAACTTAACAATTATGGATTGATATTTTTTCTATAGAAATATGATAGGAACTTTAATATTATGTCAGGAATGAAGAACAGTCACTGAGTGTGAAAGTGCTTTTACCATTTAAAAAAAAAATCTGACTATTACCATGAGATTTTACGTGTTTATAATTCATCATCGTGTTTTCTTAGAATACATCCTGTCTGTGTGTTAAAGAGGACATTTTTTAGCAAACAATACCCACCATCTCCCCTCTGCACATCCTCTCCTCACCCTGGCCCTTGACCAGTTCAGATAACAGACCCTCATTCATCAAGTGATACAGTGTTCGTCCGTTTGCTGGCTCTCCGGGACCTCCCTTCCCTTCCCTGCCTGCGGGAAAAATCTTTGCCCTCACGCAAACCACCAACAGACCATGATACGACTATAAAAGCCAAACACTTCCATATATCAGGATGTAAAAGTCTTGTTGAAAGCGGAATTAAACCTAGTGTTGCAGGAATTGATGTTGGGAATTGACTACAGGAGCTATTCTGGACAATCTGACACTAACCATGTTGATATTCCCCATCAACTAATCCCTGCAGGGTTATTTCTCAAGTGTTTGAAAAAGCTTAACTCTTTGTTCTAAAATAGCGACGACTAAAGGAAACTTAGATGCTCTTGCGCACAATTCTGCATCAAGATCTACTCTAAGGAGTTGGGTAGAGCGATTAAAAACAAGAAGGTCCAAATTGAAACATCAGTGGATGCATTTTTGTTAAGTATGTGTTGAGCCCCGAAAACACAAGATAGTACACTTCCCATGATGCAACATCTTTAATTAGGTCCCCTTTGCCTAATAAACATCTATGTTGTTAAATGTTATGAATCTAAAGGCTTTATGTTAAGCAATAGTGCCCCTTTAACTGACAGTAGTACATTTATTTAAAGTTGTAGTGAAAACGGTACATGGAACTCACTGATCTCATATTAATCAGTAAGAATAAAAGTGATGACTCGTTACTTTCCGCATCTAAATAAAGGAGTCGTCTACAGCTGAGTGAGTATGGTGCCTGCTCTCCGCGAAAAACACAATGTTCCTTGATAACGTATCAGAGAATTCCTCATTTGGACACATCTTACATAACAATGAAGAAAATTCCTGTTTCGGCATGTCGATCGCACGCACTTCCACTAAATCGCACTCACAAACAGACATATAGGCGCACATATACAGGAAAGTCAACAGATTTTGCATGAAGTGAAGGGTAGGGAGTTCAAAATACTTATATAAATGCATTAGCTGATGGTCTTGAAAGACATTGCGTCCCGAGAATGTAAAATAAATGATAACTGAAAGCTTTTTATGAGACATTAAAAATACATTTCTTATTTAACACAATTAACCTTATTTGTCCACCATAAGAGTCTGAAATAATCAAGTTGTAACAGTTTAACCAGTTGGGTTCAATTTAGTCTCAGTCAAAAGGGATATATTTGTGATTTTTGTTTACCGAACAATGATGCTTTTCATCCTAAAGGTCAAAGGTCAAATTTGTTTGGCAAGCAAATGCTACAAGAGATTCTCTGAAAAAGGAAAACTTGAGATGGAAAAACACTGTAGCATCTAAATAGAGAACATGTGTGTGTGTGTGTGTGTGTGTGTGTGTGTGTGTGTGTGTGTGTGTGTGTGTGTGTGTGTGTGTGTGTGTGTGTGTGTGTGTGTGTGTGTGTGTGTGTGTGTGTGTGTGTTTGCCTAACAGGATGTTGACCTCCTTTATGGACTGTCTTTTAGCCAGGAAGAGTTAGAAGGAATGGTCACCAGGGCTTGGGGTTACTTTGAAAACACACACACATTTACACACGAGCCATTTTCCTCCACCACAGAATACACAGGTGGCATGACATGAATTCATAAAGCATGGGAAATGTAATTCATTGTCTTTTTTCCACTAAGAGGGACCACTTCTCACTGGAACCATACTTGGTAGCATATAACAACATATCTCATGATTGAACAAAATTCAAAGTATTTCAATGTACTCTGTTTAACACTCAATAGGAACAGTCTTGTTGTCATTGTTTGAAATATAAATTCAGTCACCTGTTTAGCATGAGTCAGTGAAATAAATTAGTATTTTGTTTGTTATCGAGCCCAACCCTCACACTTTCTGTCCCCATGGAGACAAAGGCCAATTAGCAGTACGGTGTTAGGCCACCTTGTGACCACCCAACCCTTACGCACGCACACACACACACACACACACACACACACACACACACACACACACACACACACACACACACACACACACACACACACACACACACACACACACACACACACACACACACACACACACACACACACACACACACACACACACACACACACACACACACACACACACACAAGCAAAAGCAGTGTTGAGTCATGACTCAGAGTCACAAGTGGCTGTGTCAGTGTTCTCAAAAGGTTTGAGTCAGGTTCATTCCCCATCAGAGGGTCATCCTCGATTTGCTCATTTGTTCCAACATAATATAATTGGCAGTGTTTGCTGATGGGATACTGGTGAGGGATCATGTCTCCGATTGGTTGGCTGAGCGGCTTTGCATGAAGAGGAACATCTGGGTAAAAATAGCTAACACAAAACAAGTAATGAAGCTCTGGCTGACAGGTGAAAAGAAGCGGCTCACAACAATAAAAGTCACAGAGGTCAAATATCTGTCTGCTGGCCTTAAGCCTACTCAGGTCTGGAGATTTCAAAATAAAAATGTGGAGGAATACCACACATTTGTCTCTAACATAAATGGGCCTAATGTGCCAATGATTTAATTGAGATCAATTGAAAAAAAAGATTAAGAAATCAATAAATATCCAAGTCACTGAGTATACAGTGTTGTTTGAGGTGCATTCGTGTGCATTTGCTACTCAGACGTTTGCAGTGAATCATTGCAAAGTTCACCATCTTGCCTCTATGTTACATCAAGAAGCTAGTATGCAGAGGCTAAATATGTTGGCACTAAGTTGTGTATTCAATAACATGCTTACTGCAATTTCCTACAAACTCTCATTTCCAAAAAGGAATCAGAAGCACAATGTTGAAAGCTGTGTTATATATATATATATATATATATACTTGTATATCAGCAAAATTATGCTAATAATTTAGCCTCATGCTTATGGCTACAGCTAGTTGGTGGCTACGATTAGCAGAAGGCTAAACTATTAGCACCATTATCTTACATTCTCTGAAACGCTAGCCAGAGCCTCGATTCACCGTATGTTCAAAAATATAACAGCATGATCAAGCCTTCTGATATAAGTACGTTATTATATCCGTCCAACAAGCGTTATTTGCACATTCAATCTTTAATTACTGTATTGAGTTAATAGTATTTTTTTTTCTTCCATTTTTTTCCCCATGGTTGCAGGATGATGTTAGCATGTGTTCGTTGTGACAGTGTGTGTTTGTGTGTGTGTGTGTGTGTGTTTTTAAAATCATCACCCACACCCAGTTTTGTGAGATACGAGTGTCCTGGTTTCTCTGGATGTATACGTTTAACCCTGATGTATAGCTTCCTTGTGCGCAACTCTCCACCAGACAAACACACACATCTATCACACACCCCACATGTTCATCCTTCACTGTTGACAGACATGTCCACACTATTTAAAAATGGCAAACCAGTTCAAGATATTCTGTGTTTCCTCCTGAACAGATTAGAAACAAACCAAAAACAGACAAACACATTTAGGTTGTCCCTCATTTCCTGCTCTACCTTCATCATTCTGTCTCATTTCTCCGCATTTCCAGGAAAGACTCAAATAATGTACTTAAAATAGTTGTTCTATTTTTTCCTTTTACTTTGTTTTATTAACCATTACGTTTTGCTATTGTTACATTTGGTTTTATGATCTTTGGACAGTTCCTGAACACTCACCGCTACAATGCCCACTCTCACGCACATACCATCTAAAAAAAAGCAGATTGAAGGTTCTTTAATCGCTGTAAGTTATTTTAAACACATAAAAAAACGATTTGGTTGCTGTCATTTTTTATATCTTCAAATCGAGCTTCTTTACACAACAAAAAATGATATTGTCTACTGAAACTGAAACTCCTATAAGTGGCCTAAAACTAATACAAAATGTAAGTTTGAATCCACATGACATCAACACTTCAATATGATGTGTACGTTGATGTGTGTGTGACAGGATCAAGGTAAGATAGACAGGATATGGTGGACAAGAACAGAACTTCCTGCGTGAGAAAAGAGAGTGCTGCATCTTCCCTGCGTGTGTGTGTTTAAGGGGTCTCACAGTCCAAGGGGATGCCATGACTTCCTGACACACACACACACACACACACACACACACACACACACACACACACACACACACACACACACACACACACACACACACACACACACACACACACACACACACACACACACACACACACACACACACACACACACACACACACACACACACACACACACACACACACACACACACACACACGGTCCCTAGATAATACAATAATGTCTAATATCTCATGCATTTTTCCTGCCTTATGTTTTTAGCTCTTGTCATGTTATGGCCAATGTCAGTGACTCTTGATAATAAACATGGACATCTTCCTCCATTTAGAAACAGAACAGAACAGTGTTAAGGAACATTGCACAAACACATTCATAGGTTTAAACAGAAATAACTCTCATTGACTCACTGTAACATATAGAACACATCCCTAAACTGAATCCATGATAAGAATGAATCCCTTGAGTTAAACACGAAGAATTTCACTGAACGGTATCTTTCACCCTTTTTTTCATTTGTGAGAGCTTAGCGCATCTTTTTTAATTCATGGAATCCCTTGATGGCCACTCCTGGTATTATTTTCGTATCAACGCGGTTGTTGTTGCTTGTTTTCAGTTTACATCTGCCTTTGATTCTACAGCACTCCTCTCTTGGCACACAGGGCACAGAGAGTTTGTAGGTGGCATCAAACTGATCATGTGTCTTTAGCGATGGAAAGCATGACCTAATGTGTTTTAAAAACATTTGTCACATTAGTTTGGACACATTCGATAATTATTACAGACAAGTTGGGCTTCCAGTGTTCATTTCGTCTAATTTTACTCAAATAACTTAAAGGTGGGGTAGGTAATTTTGGAGAAACCAGCTCGAGTGTGCTAGAATTTGAAAATACACAACCGGAAAAAATCTGCCACTTCCTTACAGAGGCCCTCCTCCAACACACACGAAGGCGCACATGACCTGATTGATTGATTGATTGAAAAGTTTATTAACAGCTTGTATATTGGGTACAGTACAGTACAGCTCAAAACATACAATTATTAAGGGGATGCAGACCAGAGAAAGTTTTTCGTCTTGTTTACATCAGGGTCCCCCATTTCCAATTCATCATATCATTTAAGACATATAAGACATATTTGACATACAGATGGCTTATTTACAATTTACATACAGGTGGTTTTTTACATACAGATTGCTTATTTACAATTTTCATTTTAGATTTCGTTCTTATACATCCTAACCGGACATTTAAGACATACCAAGTCTACAGATATACAGTTAGTAACAGAGTCTAAAATGCGAGTATATACATAGATGGGGGGGGAAGATGTCCATTGTAGGACAGGTTGAGATTTGTACCATTACCGGGGCCAGTTTTGCAATGCTCTCCCCCGAAGGTGCTCTTTAAGCTAGGGGTGGGCGATACCACAAAATCTGGATTCGATCCGATACCAAGTATTTCAGGGCCAGTATCGCCGATACCGATATCGATACCGATACTTTTTTTTTAATGAAAAGCGTCTTATGTACTTTCATATAGGGGAGAGCTGCATGACATGATTTTTGAGCTGAAATCATCATAAATAGACTAAATCTGAATTCATTTTCATGAATAAAGACAGGACAGTTTTTATAGACAAATACACGTTTTACTTTTGCAAATTTAAAGTGCAAACATGAAAAATAACAATACAAAGTGGCCAAAGTAGCGAACTGTCTTCTTGCACACATCACAGTTCGCTAAGTTTTAATGGCCAGTTGTGAAATTGCTCCACACAACGCTGCTCTTTCTCTCAGCCATCATGTGCGTGTGTGTGTTGCACTCGCGAGTCGCTGGCTGCTGCTGTCCTGCCCTGCTGGCTGCTGTCAGTCAGCTTGATAATCGGCGTTCAGACAGGGAGCCTCGAGGAGAAGAGGACAGCAGTGGAGAGAGAAGAAAAGAGCATATACTTGTGTTCGTCTGCACATAGTTTTTTGAAGAAATTGACGAGTAGAGGAGACGAGAAAAAAAGTATAACAGTATCGATATTTTGAAACGTAACGTAATATCGGAGGTATCGATATTTTGGGATCGATCCGCCCACCCCTACTTTAAGCAACAATTCCTCCAACTCATACAACCAAATGGGTCGATTGTTTAAGCCCTTATTACGACCAAATATGTCGTTTGTTCAAGCGCTTAATACGACCTATAATTACGTTTTAAAGTTGTCGGCCTCTAGTGCTCCCGTTGAATGCAAACGTTACAGAGGGTTGTTTATTCACAAATAACCCTCTCTGTAAAATCCTAAATTGTAGGATAGTTTGGCCATTAAAACGCTTTATGATTAGATTTCTAGCGAGAAGTATATATTGTACTTTTAGAATCCACGTCCAGTCGTTATGTAGGATCTATAGTTTGATAGATATTACGAAGATGATTTGAGGTTTCGTCAGGAGAACGTATATGCGGCAAGCTTCCATGTAAAGTTACGGGTTGAAAACAGTATTTCCGGTCTCGACGTTTTCATAATAAAACCAATGATCAAATGATTTAACAGTGATATCTGCAGTACTCATCCACTAAAAAACATCAGTTGATCCTAGTTAATTATACGACATTAATTGGTTTAAATTGTGTACAATGCTTTTGTGTTTTTCCCATAGGGTTTTCTCTTTCGATTCTGAGAGATACATTTCTTTTTTCAGAGGTTTTGATAGGCTAAAATCACGCCGCAATGCACGTTGGGATATGGTGTTTATGTGATATGAAATCGGAAAACATTTTTAAAAATAATAATAATACTTTATTCCGAGTGTTCTTGCTTTTCTCTTTGAAAGTCATCACATAACGGCATTGTAATACACGGTTCGGCTGCATTAAATATTACATATCTGCCGTAGATATGTATTTATAGAGCCCTGATCAGAAGACCTTTTGACAAACTGGAAGAGATGCCGCCAAAACTGAATACGTGACGTGAACCATAAAATATCAACAATTAAACAACATCTTCCATTTCTTTTCACACAATACGTCTCCTTGCAGTATCAACACTAATTCGGCTGACTTTTATATTTGATCCAATTAGTAGATAGTCTGTATTTACACCATAACGGTGCACAGCTGATAGAAAGGGATTTTTTTGTAGTTTTTAAAGATATTACTGATTTTCTGAACTACCTTTCCAACTCCTCATGCAGTTGACTGTTACAGGTCTATAAAAGTGTATGGTACAATGCATAAGCTTCACATTGAGAGACTGAAACTGTATTTTCCTTTACCGTTCTGTTTTAATTTCACAATAAAGTGAATAGTCATATTATGTTTGATATTATGTTTTATTAACTAGACCACTGGTCTAAACCGTACCTCCTAGTGGTTAAAGCACGTTATTGAATTTAGTTGTTGAATAAATAAATGTTTATGAAAACATTTAAATATTAAGAGTAGCCTACATACAAAATAGGGGTCAATGATAGAAATATAGAATAGAAAATATCAAGAAGATACTGTAGTGATCTCTACAATAAAACAGTTTAGTGCAGGACATCCAAAGATATTAACAGGTGGATGTGCAAAACAGACAAACTGATAAGGCTGAATTTTACTCAGGTGTAACTAAAGTCTGATTTAAGGGTTGTTTATATTTCACATCATTAATCAGAATCTGCAAAGTAACAAAAATAAATGTAGTAGAGTAAAAATACCAGGTTGACCTCTGAATTGTAGTGGAGTAGAACAAAGTAGTACATGCTGCTGTAACAAAAACATTTCCCAACTTGGGATCAATAAAGTATCTTATTTTAAGATGATCGATGGCTACTGCCATATTTGCTAAATGTGCATCTGAACCTTGACAAGTGCATGTTTCAGGCTTATCAATTAACAACAGGAGGGGTCACAGACATAAGACCAGCTGTTAAATAAAGCTCTTCTGACCTTAGCTGTCATGTGGGTATATTAATGCTGCCCATTATGGGCACAAGCAATTTTCACCCATGTATTAATTATATGTTTTAAATTTGATAACACCAATGTGTTTCGTATCCCCTAAACCTCCAGGGATGTATACAGTTTAATACTGGCAACTTCTAATTGTGGGAAATACGAAAACGTCTTATAAAACTACAATTCCCAGTAGAGACGTGCCATAGAACATATTGCGAAACACACAATAGCCAGTATGTGTAATTCTGGGGGGGGAGGGCTGGGCTGGACCCGTCCAAGTCCAGTTTTGGATAGTCTGGCGTGGTTCCGTTCCATTTCAAAGAGCTGTTTGACATTCGGCGTAACCTTGTCGCACTGCCACTCCAACATGCAATCACAGAGCTTGAGGGCTAATCACGGGGTTTGTAAAGCAAGGCGGATGTTGTAGTCCCAAACGATAGCTGGGGATTCTGGGTAGTGTAGTGTCTTCGGAAACTCTGTAGTGTCTAAACTCCGAAAAAACTATTTGTTTCTCCGAATCGAAGGTTAAAAACACAAAAGCATTGTACACAATTTAAACCAATCAATATTGTGTAATTAACAAGGATAAACGGATGTTTTTAGTGGATGAGTAATGGAGATATCACTGTGTAATCATTTGACAGTGTGGGGAATACTTCCGGTTTTATTATGAAAACTTCGAGACCGGAAATACTGTTTTCACCCATGCTAACTTTACATGGAAGCTGCCCCATATATAGTACACGTTCTCCTGGCGAGACCTCAAATTATCTTCGAATATCTATCAAACTGTAGATCCTACACATCCACTGGACGTAGATTATAAAAGTACAATATACACTTCTCGCTAGAAATCTAATAAAAAAGCATTTTAATGGCCAAACTATTCCACAATTTAGGATTTTCCAGAGGGTAATTTGTGAATAAACGACCCTCCGGAGCGTTTGCAATCGACAGGAGCATGTTGTTTCTTACACGACCACTAGAGGTGCTACACTTTAAAACGTGACTCTGGGTCGTATTTAGCTGCTGAACAATCGACCTATATGGTCGTTTTTTGTAGGAGGACAGGCTGTCTTTAAGAGAGGTTTTGAAGGTAAGTATAGTTTTACTTTCCTTTACAGTTGTGGGAAGAGCGTTCCACCTTGATGTGGCATAATTGCGAAACGTGTATTCCCCCTTTTTTGTGCCAAATCTGGGTTTCACATGATTTGTGGAGATCCCTCTGGTGTTATGATCATGGTATTCCTTGACCTTTGGGAAGAATTTTGACATGTACATGGGTACCATAGAGGTGTAGTGGATCTTGTAGACCAGGCCCATTGCAAGTAGCTGTACTCTGTCATCTACTCTAAGCCATCCTAGGTTGTCAAAGTGGGCAGAGGTGAGGTGGGTTCTAGATGAAAGGTCAAGCAGTAGTCTGACCAGTTTATTTTGCGATGCTTGAAGTTTTATTTTTAGCGCCTTGGAGGTGCTATGGTACCATGACGTGCAAGCATAGTCATAGTACCCTTGAATGAGTGCTCCTGCCAGAGTTTTCAGGGTGTTTTTGTTTACCAGAGAGGAGATCCGGTATAGGAATCTAGTTCTTTGATTGACTTTTTTTATTACATTGGATGCCATTTTGTCACAGGAGAGGTTTGCCTCAAGAATAGATCCTAGGTATGTAATTTCCTTCTTACTTGTGACAATAATGTCACCCACTGCAACTGAGAAGTCGTCGGATTTGCTGAGATTATGTTTCGAACCGAAGAGAATGGACTCTGTTTTACCCAGGTGTAATGATAATTTATTATCGGCGAGCCAGGTGCAGATTCTGCCGAGCTCGGAGCTGAGGGTTTTTTCAACCTGCAATCTGCTCCTGTCAGAGACCAGCAGGGCTGAGTCGTCCGCGAACAGGAACAAGTTGCAGTCACATGCTGATGACATGTCATTTACATAAATTAGGAACAGTAACGGACCTAATATGCTTCCTTGTGGAACACCACAGCTCACTGGGAGGGGCGGGGCAGAGTACCGTTTACCTCCACCATCTGTTCTCTCCCCTCCAGGTAGGATTGCATCCAGCTCACCGATAGTTTTATAGTTTATTTCCGAAAATCACCGAGTGACACAATATGTCTCAAAATTCCGTGTGTGTAAAAAGACGATCCACAAGCAGAAATGTGAGATCCACGAGCAGAGATTTGAGATCCGCAAGCGCAGTTTTGGTCGGCAAATACAAAATGGATTCACAAATGCCTGATCGAAAGTTGTCAATGTTAAAGAGATGGTCACAGATCTTTTTTTTATTTGTGAAAATATTTAGCGTATTTGCAGATCCGTTTTACACTTGCACATTTATTTGTGAGTTTGCAAATCTTTTAAATGCATTTGTGGATGGTGTTTTACATTTCCAAATCACATATTTACACACAAATTATTTTTATGTTCACACAAATAATTATGAGACATATCTATGCCCATATGTAACTGTCATCACTGCCCTTAAAAAGTAGCAAGCAACTGAAGCAAGTGCAATTATGGAGGGTGGAGATTTGGAGTATTTCATCAAAAATAATTTTACTAAACTTCCGCTACAGCAGCAACTAAAAATGAAATCTGATGACAGGCCAATGCCCAAACTGGAGCTGTGTACAGAGAGGAAAAAAGGAGCGAATCAGATGTAAAACTTTAAATAATAAACAGCGGATTTCTAACATTTGACATTTCATTTGGCCGGACTGGGTCAGTTTCCAGGGCTGAATTTTAGTCCCAGTCCGCCCCTGGATCCGACTACTGTACTGGTAGAGGTCCACGGTGTCTCCAAGGGGCCTGTAGGAGACGTAGGGCCAGGATTCCAGCCCATGCCCCAGCAGCCATGGTGCCGGCCCCAGCAGCCATGGTTCCGGCTCCAGAACCGGACCTTACAGCCATGTTTCCGGCTCCAGAACTGGACCTTACAGCCATGTTTCCGGCTATAGAACCGGACCTTACAGCCATGTTTCCGGCTCCAGAACCGGCCCATACAACCATGGTGCCGGCCCCAGTAGCCATGGTTCCAGACCTAGTTCTGGCCCCAGCAGCCATGGTCCAGGCCTCAGTTCCGGCCCCAGCGGCCATTGTTCCAGACCCAGCTCTGGCCCCAGCTGCCATAGTCCCTTCTCTGGTCCCCTCTCTAGTCTCTTCTCGAGTTCCCCCTCTAGTCCCTTCCCAAGTCCCTTCTCTAGTCCCTTCCCTAGTCCCTCCTCAGGTCCCATCTCAAGTCCCTTCTCTAGTCTCCACTCTATTCCTTTCTCCTTTCTCGAGTCCTAACTCAAGTCCCTTCTCTGGTCCCCTCTCTAGTCTCTTCTCGAGTCCCCTCTCTAGTCCCTCCTCTAGTCCCTTCTCAGGTCTCACCTCTAGTCCCTCCTCTAGTCCCTTCCCTAGTCCCCTCTCTAGTCCCTTCCCTAGTCCCTCCTCTAGTCCCTTCCCTAGTCCCTTCTTTAGTCCCTCCTCTAGTCCCTCCTCTAGTTCCTCCTCTAGTCCCTTCCCTAGTCCCTTCTCTAGTTCCCTCTCCAGTTTCCTCTCTAGTACCCTCTGAAGTCATCTCTCGAGTTCCCTCTCAAGCCCCCTCTCGAGCCCCCTCTCCAGTCCCCTCTCCAGTTCCCTCTCCAGTCCCTACTCAAGTTCCTACTGAAGTCCCGTTGGGGTCCCGCCGACTACTATCCTGCCGGGGGTCCTGCCAACCCTATGTCCAGTCCCGTTGGAGGTCCCGCCGACTACTCTCCTGCCGGGGGTCCTGCCAACCCTATGTCCTGTCCCGTTGGGGGTCCCGCCGACTACTCTCCTGCCGGGGGTCCTGCCAACCCTATGTCCTGTGCCGATGGAGGTTCCGTTGGGGGTCCTGCCGGCTCCATGTCCAGTCCGGTTGGAGGTCCCGCCGACTACTCTCCTGCCGGGGGTCCTGCCAACCCTATGTCCTATCCCGTTGGAGGTCCCGCCGACTGCTCTCCTGCCGGGGGTCCTGCCAATCCCGTGTCATGGTCCTCTTCCGTGGAGGATCCTGCCGAGGCCTGTCCCACCAGCTCCGGTTCCTGTCCGGCCGACACCGGGTCCTGCTCGGCCTCCGGCGCTGGCCCGTCAGCGCCTTCCTGCCCGGCCTCCGGAGCTGTCTGGTCTTCGCCCTCGAGCCCGGCCCCCTGACTTTCCCGGCCGCGGTCCTCGCCCTCATGCTCGGCCCCCTGACTTTTCCGGCCGCGGTCCTCGCCCTCATGCTCCGGCCGCGGCCTTCGCCCCTCCATAACCCCCACCTTGGACTCTGTCTTGCCCCCGGGCCGTCCACCCGAGTCCCCCTTCTCGGCTTCTGCCTTGCCCCTGGGCCGTCCGCCCGAGATCCCTTCCTGGTCCTCTGCTGTGCCCCTGGGCGGTCAGCTCAGTCCCGTCCTCCTGACCCCCTCCACCCACCTTGGTGGCCCTAGTTTTGTGTCCCTCCTCCGGTCCCCCTCCACCCACCCTGCTGGACATTGTTTTTTTTTGGACGTTTATTGGACTGTTTTGGTGTTTTAGGGACGTCTGGAATCCGTCCCTTGAGGGGGGGGGTTCTGTTACGATTATTGTGTTATGTCACGTTTTGTATGTCTTGTTTTGCTGTTGTCCCTGTCATGTTTTCCTCTTGGTATATTGTCTGGTCCTTTTTCCTGTGTTTTTCCTCCTGTCGTTAGTTTCCCTGGTGTGTCTAGTTGTCTGATTGTGTTCACCTGTGGCCCTTGTGTTTCTCCTCCCCTGCCCGGCTGTTTCTCGTCTTGTGATTACCCCTCCCTGTATTTAGTCTTGTCTCTTCCTGTGTTCAGTGTTGGTTCGTCGTTGTCTGTGTTCACCGGGGAGTGTTCTGATTGTCCGTGTGCCATATCCTTGAAATAAAGGTATTTTCAGTTTTTTCTGCATTTGGATCCTGCCTGCTTCACTCACCGTAACACTGTGAGTGTTGCACAGCCAGATATGGCTCAGCTGACTCAGATAATGAAATAATATGATACATTATGATGTGATATGAATGATAATGGGCAGGGTTGCCAACTTTGGGTACCTGGCTGGAGTGAGATTTTGATATCATGGGTTTGATTACACATATGCGCACGAAATGACTGCCATCGTGTCAGTAGCGGGACCTTAGCATATATATAGGATATATATATACAATATATACAAATACACAATATTGGACACAGACTATAAAGGGCACACAGTTTCATTCACTAATAAAAGTCAAACACATGTTTGTTTCCACTGTTTTATGTGTGCATAGGCCTGTCGCGATAAGCAATTAATTGACTTATCGTACGATAAATAAAAATGAACTCGATAAATTGCCATTTACATGAGGATGTGACTAGCAGTTTGAAAGGATGTACTTTAATTATTATTATATATTATCATTATGTTAGTGGTCTAAAATTGTCATACAACGGTGCCGACAATATTATCGTTTATCGCAATAATTTCCGGGAAAATGTATCCAACAAAATTAATTATCGTGAGATGCCTATACATGAAACACACACACACATTTACAGACTTACTCCAAACTGCCAAATATATTAATTAACACACTCTCATACTCTTTGACTCTATTTTGGCCTATTCATTTCTACTGGATCTTAGATCTGCGCATGCGCAATACGGGGGGGCAGTGGCGGCCACGGAGTATTTTTGTTGGGTAATCTATGGTAGGGCCGGCTAACCCATACAGTGGTGGTGGGGCTCAAATCAGTATTTGCAATGTAAATACATACACGCTCCCCTTGACAGTGAAACGCCACGCGTGAGGTTTAGATTATTTCCCTGTCTCAATCCAAATTGAACTGTATGAAATAAAAAGGCACATTTCAGGGGCGGTTCTAGGGGGGGCAGGGGGGGCCAGTGCCCCCCATAACACTGACCTCTGACCCCCCTAACAATGAAAAGCTTTTTTTTTTTTTTTTTTTAAATGTACATTTTCTGGTACTCGGTTTGCCAAAAACCGCAGGATTTTGTTGCTGTAATGTGAGATTGTGCAGACACCCTTATGTAGATGTAACTGTTCATTGCCTTTATTCTTATATAAATATGGTGTTAGTGCAAACATTGCACTATAACTTAAGCTGAAGCTAACAGTAATAACTATAAGATCTATCTGAAATAAATAAGTGTACTGAAACAAATACCAATAACTGTATTGCATTGTTTTCTTGTGCGCAATTACTTCATACTGTCTAGTTCTCTTTTTCGTCCTGCATTTATTGTGCCCCCCTCAGCAAATAACTGGCCCGCCAGTGGCCCCCCCAGTCAAATTGGTCTAGAACTGCCACTGGCACATTTGTCTTGTAATAAATAAAAAGGGCGACCTGGAGCCAATCCTGCAATTTCCCCACATGCTGAAAACCCAACCCCTGCAGGGGGGTCTGTGGGATTCTCCCCCAGGAGATTTTTTGAAATACTAACATAAAATACACATTCTGGTACTCTCTGGAGAAGAAAAATAAATACATCTATTACTACACGACATATTTAAAAAAAAAATGAATGCCATTTTAGTTTTGTGTTACTTTGTTCTGAAAGCTGAGCCTGCTGCACCTCAGAGAGAAGAGGCTGTGAATGACTTTACATTGTGGATAAGGGTGGATAGCCCCCATTGTTCTGTGTGTCAAAATGAAAGACAGCCCACACACCTATCAATCATCAAACCGTGGGGTCTTATTTCATTACGTGTTGATTTCTATCAACACGTAATGTTGTATCGATGTACTACAGCAAAAGTATTCTCCGTCGGGACTTCCTGCAAGAACACCACGCCGTTATCGTGATTCTGATTGGCCAGAAGACATTATCAAAGATGTTCTATTGAGAAGACGATTACTACGTGACAAAAGTTTTCAAAACCGTTTCTAGTCTTCGGTATTCTTGTTTTGACGTGAGAATAGTTTGGGCAGCGTGAGAGCGTGAGATTGAGAGTGAAAGCGTGTGTCACACTCCTATGGGCATAGATATGTCTCATAATTATTTGTGTAAACATAAAAATAATTTGTGTGTAAATATGTGATTTGTAAATGCAAAACACCATCCACAAATGCATTTAAAAGATTTGCAAACTCACAAATACATTTGCAAGTGTAAAACGGATCTGCAAATACGCTAAATATTTTCACAAATAAAAAAAAGATCTGAATATCTCTTTAACATTTACAACTTTCGATCAGGCATTTGTGAATCCATTTTGTATTTGTCGACCAAAAATGCGCTTGCGGATCTCAAATCTCTGCTCGCGGATCTCACATTTCTGCTTGTGGATCGTCTTTTTACACACACGGAATTTTGAGACATATTTTCCGCCGGTCTCGGCTAAAATCTACTCGTGTCACTCGGTTATTTTCGGAAACCACGTGATGGCCCGCTGATGAGGACATTTCCGCATGATTTCAAAGTAAGAGCATGATGGTTTGTTTAATGCGCTGTTTTTTTATTATAATGAACAGCGGAACGTTAGATGCATTCTTTATCACCATCATCATCATCATGTTATAGTGATACAGTTAGTTTGTGTTAGTTTATTGGTTCAATATAGCATATATCGAGCACTTTCGTTGAAGTACAGGCTATATATAGCCTACGCCACTTTCGGGTCCCGGGGGAGCAGCTGGCAGCCCAGATAAAACTCTTTCTTCATTGTGTGTTGTGTCAAGCAGGTCAAAGTTACAAAGCACTTCACATCTTATTAATCGGCCTAATTTTACCTTACCAGTGCAGTAATAAAGTATATCGAGCACTTTCGTTGATGTTGAAGTACAGGCTATTCTTTCACACACACATACGGGTACTCCATGTACAGTGATCCTCAGAACATTTTGTACCTCACTTTTTTAAAGTCGGTGCTGGGTGAGGTGCAGTTGGCGATCAAGGCTTTTGAGGGAGAGCAGGTGGATCCTTTGAAGCTACTTGACAGCTTGGTTAGCCTGATCAAGTCTGTGAGTAGCAGGGTGCTGAATCCACTTGCCAATATTGATGTTCTCAAAGAGCCAATTGATGGATACATTAGTCCCTCACCGTACCTTGGTTACCTTTTTGAGTCCAAGGCAGCTGAGCTCCTTCTTGCGCCTGAGGAGAAGAACCAGGTCCGAAAGCGGTGTGTAGCCTTCACCATCTCCCTCACTCACGAGTTGAGATTGAGACTGCCAGACAATATTGAGGCATTGCAGTACATGTCCGTTTTCAATGTAGAGAAAACTCTAAATCACAGTAAGAGCCTGGGAGAAATCGAAAAAATAGCCAAGCTCCTTGGCTACTCTCCTGCAGATATAGACAAGATTGTCCAGCAGTGGCGTTCCATCCATCTGAGAAAGTGGAATGAAACAAAGAACACATTGGGCTTCTGGGTTGAGGTTTGGAAGTTCAGGGATGCAGCTGATAACAATCCATTTCATGAACTTACCATGGCTGCTGTGTCTGTGCTGTCCTTGCCACACTCGAATGCTGAAGTCGAGAGACTATTCAGCCAGATGAGTGTGGTAAAAAGCAAACTCAGAAACCGGATGTCCTTGCAGACCCTGAACTCCATCCTTTATGTCCGATATGGTCTGAAGCTGTCTGGTGATGCTTGCTATGAGCACAAGCTGCCTGATGACGTTTTGCAGCTTTTTGGCACATCATCTGCTTACTCATTTAAGTCAGCTCCCTCAGTTGCTGAACCTGCCATAGAACGCCTTGACCAAAATGATGACATGCTCTTTCTGTGAGCCAGCACAGTGTGAGTGGAGGGGGGTCTGAAAAAAACCAACAACAAATGTTCAAGTTTTAGTGTATTGTAGGCTCCTAAGTGGAGCATATGGTTAGTAAACCCCAAAGAAAACTCTTTAAAAACGTTATAGTAATGGCAAAAATGTTCATGTTTTTCTCTGACTTGTTGTAGGCACCTAAGTGGGGCATATGGTTTGTAAACCCCAAATAAAACTTTAAAAAACGTAAGTAAAATTTTTTTTTTTTAAATGTAATAGTAATGGCAAAAGTGTTCATGTCTTTCTCTGACTTTATGCTCTTAAGTGGAGCATATGGTTAGAAAGTAAACCAAACTTAAGAAAACCCACACAAAAAAAACTATAAAAGAAAAAAAAATAAGTAACTCTGCCAGAGTGTCTCTTTTGGGTCACTTTGCCGGTCCCAAGCCCGGATAAAAGAAGAGGGTTGGATGTATAGCTAGCAATTCCACCATTGAATATTCTAGCATTTAACATTGGAACAAATGTGATTTATGTAATGCGGGTCAAGACAAACCATTAAAGTAATTAAATAATTGTTGAGATTAGGTGTATTTCAATGGCAAAAACAAAATAAAGATATAAAAAGAATCAACAGAAGAAAGGTAATTTGTAGTCCTTAACATGTTTAAAAAAAGAAAAGAGTACTAGCAAGAATTCTGAGTTATGTTCTGCTTAAGACGGGGAAGCAAAAAAGTAATTTTACCTTGCAGAATAGAGACATTTCTGATCTACTGTCGTCTGGATTTAACTCGGGTGGTTTCAAGTTTTGATCCCTGAAGAGTTGGGAACGTTTTTTGTATTCCCCTCTACCATGCTCTCTCCTACAGCCGCCATTACATGATATGCAAATTAGAAGATGACGTCATTTAGCGACTTCTGGCGACTTTTCGGACAGCCAATAGCTACTTTCCTTACTATGGAGTTGGCAACACTACACGCCAGATGCGTGAGAGTTGGCAACCCTGAAATGGGACATATCGACGTCTGCACTCACAGTGCCGCGGACTGTAGGCAACGTAATGTTACTTTGATCCGGTTACTTATGTTGTGGCAGATATTTAATTAAGCTTTCTTAACATAATAGTTATAATAGTCAGATTGCTCTGAAGATGGGAGGTGATGTTCTATTCATTTTCACGTTCACACAGTCGGTGAAATTTTGTCCGGCCGTCTTTCCTGCAACGGCAGTTTAAAATGTATTTCCTCCGCATACTGAGCTCTGATTGGTCAGCAGGCGTGGTGCTTTCGCTGAGTTGATCTCTTATCCTGGAACCTATCCGGCTTCGGAGCACAGGCTAGGTTCCAGGATAAGTCACCATGGAGATCTAGCCCGCTAAAAAGAGAACCAGCTTCGTAGGACCGGAAACCCCGAGTTTTACCAATAAAACCAATGAGGGCACGAGATAAGTTTGTGCACAGATGGAAGGCTGACAGGCAGGTAGGCCATCCAGTTATTTTAGTCGGCCGGCTAAAATGATTGGTCGTGCTTTTTACAGTACTACGGCTTCCACAGATGACATTTTGTTTATGGATTTGTTGTCATAGCACTCATTGCTATCGGGATGTTAAGAGCATTCCATGGAATATAACTAAAAGTGTATCTCGAGCCGGTTTCTCAAACGTACCTACCCCACCTTTAATATATCATCTTAATTTCCATCATCAGTCCCTTTTTTACCTGTCAGAGTGGAAAAGACAAATTCCCAAAATAAGAATCTTTAACAGTTTGCGAAGTGGTTATTATTCTCACCGCCTATTCAAAGAAAAATGTGCTGCATCTATTTGCATTATTTTTCTCATGGCTGACTTGGATAAAGCAGCTCAGTTATATATACAAAAATGTAGGTAGTCTTTTTTTTCTTTCTTAAAATAATGCCACTAACTGCTCAGATTGCTCCGACCACAAACCAAATAAGACACAAAAAGTTGAGTAAATGAATTTTATTACATTTTTGGACTGTTCATGTACAGAAAAGCAGTGAAGTACAGATTTAGCAAATGCATACCCATCTTAAAACTGAAAAAAAACTAACCCCTTTGTCTCCACTTAGTGTATTTACCAGTACACAGACTTCATGTTGCAATCTGTCAGGGTATGAAAACAACTTGTGAATTTCAAGGACTTTGTCATGCAGAGAATCCACATTCAACAATAACCCTTTTTTATATTTACTCTGTTGATCTGAGCAAGTACATAAAGCACTCGAGATGATGAGGATTATGTTCCTCAATCTGTGTTCATGGAATGCAAACAGCCTTATTATGTACAGTAGATTCACAGTAACGGCACAGAGACACACGGAGAGGGAGGGGCACAGAAGTAATTCTGGAACTCAAACTCACTCGTAAAACACAAAGTGATTATTTCTTATTATATGGGAACCCAAGTTTAGTTGGTCTAATGTTATGATTAACCACAAACAAGATCCTAATGTTAGTAATTTTGCATACATACTGGCATACAGTAAATCCAATTAGATGTATACAATTTGGATATGAAATGAAAAGCCAAATTTCATTTTAAAACATTTAAAGTAGTGTTTTTTCTCTCTTTATAATAGTTTACTTTAACAATGTGAAAAATAACATATTCGTCCATTTTCAATCAACAATCCACTCACAGCTCAATAACCTGTGAAATGCTTAATACATATACGTTACAAATGATGACAGTGATACATGTGGTCATTCAATAGTCACTCAGGATGTGCCCACACAGAACCAAGAACGCCTTCACATTCAACATTCAAAGTCCTTACAATAACATTTGACTGAGTATGTCTGAATACTTGAAACAATACCCATTATATAGTTCCATGTTATAGTCACAGTATTCCAAACATGTTCATATTTAGATCTAAAATCATAAAAGAAACAAACTACCGGTTATCCTTAGTTTTTGTCCCCATTAGAAGAAAAATAAATCTATGTGCTACAGTAAAATGGTTTACACAAATATCAACATCTGCATATCACATTTAAAATAACAAAACAAATGTTTGTAGGTACTTTTCCCTGCTCTGGACACAATTCATAAGAATTGTGTTATTTTTCCGTGTGTGTGCTTCTACACATTTGTGTATCTCGAGCAATTGCCAGATATTCCTTGGAGCCTTTTTAATCTGCGCCATGAAACAAAAGCCAGAAAACTCAGCCGCACCTCAAGACTGAACAATACCACGAGATAAGGGAACTTTAACTTTGCAGTCAAACATGAGTTATCTGTATTCATTACCATACATACAATAATAATTTGCATTTTTACATGCCGTGGAATGATCCTTCCAACTCTCTTTTCGTCTTCACATTGTTGCGTATTTCTCCCATTTTCTTCCAGTAGTTTGGATTACCTTACATTAAGTTGTATTCCAGTGTTTCTTACTTTAGACTTTTAATATCCTTTCATATCTTTTTCTAGCTTTGCTCTCACTCGAACACCTGTCCTGCCTATCAGTTCCAGATATCTCACCCTTAAAAGCCAAATACTTAAATGGGAGAACTCATTACCATCCAGTTTTTCTACCATGGTAAAAGCTATTGCAACACTGCAGACATGTAGCATTTGAATTCACATGCTAACAGCTGATTAGCATTCATGTTCATTATTTGAATGTAACTGAATATTTAGCTTTATTATTTGCCTCTTGAAGCTAATGAAAGTCTGCCCATGTATGGCAGCAGCAGAGCAACATTGTGAGTTGGAAACGTGGTTTAATTTTGTTAAATTTTTTTTGCTATAATGCTACAGGAATATTTCTATTCTACTTTGATACTTTTCTCTGGGTGGAGGGGATGGGTCTACTTACAGGTTATTGGGGCAGGGAATGATGTAATCATACATTTACTCAGATATTTTCCTCTTGGAGGGCGGCACCAGGTGTGCGGGCAGGTCCGATGGCAGTTCGTGTCCCTCCAGTTTCACTTTGATCAGGTGATTGGCCAACGCAAACTCCTCATCGTCAAGCATCCCGTCCTTATCGATGTCTGCCAGCTTCCAGATCTTTCCCAGCACCGTGTTGGGCAGTTTTGACTTCACCATCTCCCTCTTGGCGTTGGCACCTGTCACCTTTCCATTGACGGGAGACAACGTGTAGAAGATCTCGTCGTAGGCGGGTTTGTCTCGTACGACCACCCACTCTGCGTCGTCGATGCCTTCGCCGGCGCCTTCTCCGTACCCGTGGCCAAACGGGCCGTCCAAAGTGCCGTCAAACGCTCCACCTTTCACAACGGGTTTGGGACGCTGGTTTTCTTCCTGGCGGACCAGAACCATTAAGCCGGCGATGTCGTGGCTCAGCATGTCGTCCACTGCCTCCAGGAGTTTGGGTTTCAGAGGCTGGAATTTGTTGAGATCCTGAGATTGGAGTAGGTCCTGGAATCGGCAAAACAAAAGACAAACCACAAGTTTAGATCCAAATCTATCCAAACCAACATTTATAAATCTGCATTCCTTTGTCTCTTTACCTGCATCTTCTTCAGATTAGGGAAATCTCCCGGTGATATCTGATGCTCTCTTTCAATGCGTTTGTAAATATCTCCCAGACTGCCAATCAGTTCCTTCTTCTTGTTCTCCTTTCCGAACACAGCGGGCATGTCTTTCTTCAGAGCGCTGATGATGTAGGCATGGACCTGTATTGTTAGAGGGATAGATGGTCATTTACTTAACAACAACAGTTACTAAGACAACAAGTTTGACTCTTAGATTTAGAATATTTAAAGTTTAAAAACCTCAAGATTTCAGTTTCTTTGGCCTGATTAGATAAAACTCTTTAGGATGATAACCAAACAAAACAAACATAGCAAAATGAATGGAGAACCCCATGTGTTATGTTGCTGTGGTGACAGGGGTGTGTTTCCTTGAATCCACCTTGTATCCTTGAAGCAAATCCCAAAAACATGCACGCACCCCATCAGCTGTCAAACAGGAAAGCTGCGCTGCACTGTCAGTTGGATAAATCTGTTTGTGTTTGTTTCAGTGTGTGCACGCATACATCCTCTACGTTTTCCTTGAACTACAACGGGCAGCGAACTGTCGCCTCTTATACCTGACTTCCTGTCTGGTGAGGAAACAGGAAACAATTCACTCAGAGAGAGGAGAGAAGCCAAATAAGTCTGGTTCTGTGACAGCAACACACTTTTTCTGTCAAGGTTAACAGCTGGACTGGGCGGGGAGGGGACTGAGTGATGGGAAGAAGACAAGGGAAACACAAAAACACACACACCCCTGTGCTGAAAATCTAAACGCATCACTGTCAAATAACATCCCAAAACAAAGACTTGATACTTTTAGCCACAGCTGTGCAGGTTCTCCATCAGTGAGTGTCTTCTACCTTGGCTAGTCTTGCCCTCTTGATCAGATCGTTGAGTTTTCTAAGCGCTGCATTTCTCGGTAAAGACTGAATGTCTTTAAATAAGTCCTGCTCTTCTGCTTCGAACAGCTTCCTGTTGTCTGGGATCAACAGAGGATGGGACCAAAATGACCCGATGTAGACGCGGATCACCTGTTGAGGGAGAAAGAAGAGGTAAAAAGGCACAATTAAACAGATATCACCATATATAGCAACAAAAACACATTGATCTTTAGATGACAACTAGACTTCACCAACTCAAAATAAAACCAGCTACGCTCATTATGTTTGCCACAAGGGAACTCACGATTGAAACAATATCAGAAGACAAACTTTGATGCTGATAAGATGTAGTTTAAGATGATGGAGTTGTTGTTATTTTTACATAATTTAACGCGGAAATTTAACATATATACCATTAAAAGGGTTAAACCAGATTTCTCTCGGATGACAACACCAGAAAAGATAACCGAGCACTTTAAACTTCTGGAAAACTTGAAATTCATTTTTACAATTCCTGCTTTGATTACCTCAGGGGTGTTGACTATTTTCCCCAGTGACCACATTAGGGCTCCATACACTCTCATCAACTGCTGTGTCTCTATCTGGTCAGCCTTGTTCAGCACGACCCTGGCAAAAGAAAAGGTAAGAAAGTACAGTGTCCATGTTAACCAAACAGTAACATTGCATAGATTACCTATAATGTTGATATTTATTTACAATGAGAGC